>NC_042615.1:811579602-811864169 GCF_901001135.1 Rhinatrema bivittatum | reverse complement strand
CTGCAAAGGGAGACTGCTGCCTGGGCCTCTCTCCAGGAGGAGTTTTGCCGGCGGGCCTCCTACCCTCGTGAGGTGGAAGACCTGAAAAAGAAAGGTGAAAATAATAATGTTGATCATAATATTCAATTATAAATTATGTATATTATTTTGTCATTGAAATTAATAGAGTATGATAGTAATACTAGCTACAGTAGCTACTAGTAGCATACATTGAGTTATATAATTAATGTAATAATTAACTACTATAAGTAATAAAAGTTATAATGTTAAGTAAATATATTTTAAAAAAACAGAAATACTAGTAGCTAGCTACTAGCTAGCTAGCTACTAGTGTACCACCCTTACCCTATACTATACTAGTATTAATACTTAATAACTAGACTACACAGGAAATAAAAATTATCTGTGGTATATTATTGATATTTATATATTAATCGTTTTGAAATGGTGGTATTTGGGATTTTTTTTGAAAGCCACATTGAAATATAAATAAAATAGTATTTATGTATAACTAACTTTGTATGTTGCATAAAAAATAATCTAGTAGGTCAAGGCAAAACATGGGCATGTTGTAAAAATTAATCAATGTTATTCTTTTTCCTGTATATCCCTCTAATTTTCAGGTCGCCATCTGCGATTGCACGAGGGTAGGTGGCTCGAGGAGGTCCGCCAAACCGTGGCCCGTTCCGTGCCTGGTAAGTTGTTTTCAGAATACTACACAAGAACAACACACATTACACAAGTATTCAATTAATTGTAATGGAATTTGTGTTTAAAAATGTTTCTTTACTATAACAGTGAATGAATCATTGTGTCTGATCTCATTCTTGTTTTTAAAATTCTAACTGTTCTCTGAATTTTGATTTGTCTTGTACAGAACAACACCCAGGCAGGGACGAGGCGGGGCTTCCTGGGCCTAGTGGGAGGCAGAGCTGTCACCAGAGGAGGACGGAGGCAGCAACCAGTAGTGGTCTAGGTAGGAAATAATATATCTCTTGGCACGGCCAGTAAAGTAGTATATATTATCTGAGGCTGAAAAACAAAATCTTTTTTTTTTTATATCAATCAGTTTTAGTGGCTGGGGATTGGGAATGGGGGGAAGTGTGTATTTATTTATTTGTATATATTAAATGACACTGAGTGGCTATGATAGTAAACTAAAGAATTGAAGGTGAAAAAAAAGAAGAGGTTTGTAGTGTATCTCCTACCATCATATTCTGTGTAACCTGAGATTGACTATTATTTCTCCTTCCAATCCTTCAAATTATGTATTCTCTCTAATCTATGTTGATAGATTTGATATCCCTCCACTCTCCCCCTCACTCCTTCTCCCCTGCAATGGACTCCTCATTTTTCTATAATCCTCAAGGTCAATAAACTAAATAAGGGGTAGATTATTTTATAAACTTGCTCGCACGCATCCAGTATTTGCTTTTTTTATTTGTCATATCTGACTATGTGTAATGTATGTATAATGTATAGTTCTGTGTCTCATGTTGAATTATTATTTTTTTTAATTTCTTTACAGGCCAAGATAAAGCTGCCACCAGCCAGCGGCCCCACCACTTCCACCAGCACCACCACCAGCGCCAGCGCCAGTGCCAGCACCAGCACCAGCACTGCCGTACTTCCTGCAGGATCTCCTCCAACCTGTAAGTGCTGCTGTGCACAATATTCAAAGTTGGAGGAGATCCTGCAGGAAGTACGGCAGTTCAAGGCGAAATATGATGCCGACTTCATGATGTTGCAGCAGAGGGTCGGAGAGGTGCAGGCCAGTGTCAGCAATGTGGAGAGGAGGTTGTTAGCCCTGGAGGAGGCCCCTCAGGAGCAGAGGGAAATGGCTTCTCCTCCTCATGAGATGCCTCATGAGGAGGAGGTGCCAGTTCCCTCTGCTTCAGAGCAGGTTTTCTCCAGTGGCGGCACCCTCCTCTCCACATGAGCCTGACCCTGCTGCAACATCATGAAGTCAAGGCATCATATTTCGCCTTGACCTGGGCTGCTGGGCTGGTTTTTTTTTATTTTAATTTATTTTTTTTTGACAAAAATGTTTGTCTATTGTAATTTGTTAATGTCTTCTAATAGTTAAATATTTGTAAAAAAAAATAAATGTTAACATTGTTAAAAATGTTTGTTTGTTCTTTTTTATATATTATTTTATTAGTCATTTAACTAATAATAATTATTCATAAATAATATAGTATGGTACTACTAAATTACAAAGAGCAGACATGTACGGATGTATGTCTATTATAATCCAACATATTTCATTGTTTTAGTAGTAACTAAGTTAGTCATACACTTCCATACAACATTCAGTATGGCTGAATTAGCACAAGTTGTATACTTGTGAGCAGTAGCGCCAACGTCAAGGCTTCAACCGTGGCTACTGACCATTCACACATCTTTCAACCTGGCCAATACAATATTGTACACTGTGTGCAGTGTGTGCAGCACTCAAGCTACTGCAATGACTCACACGTCAATGCCAAAAATTGCTCCATGACCAAGACAGCCATTTGAAGCAAAAACTTTAATGCTTGTGATACTAAAGTAGGAGTAAGGACTAGGAGAAAGCAGACTCATGAACAAAAAATCCTTCAGAAATGTACAACTTCTGGGTGCTCAGTTTTCTCTTTTTATTACACTCAAGGGTGTTTGTATATATTTGGTTAATCAATATATTGTTACAGTAGTGGATATAACAGTAACAGTTTATATCCAACTAGTAGCTAGTAGTAGTAGCTACTAGTTGGATATAAACTGGATATCCAAGTAGTAGCTAGTAGTAGTAGCTAGCTAGTAGCTAGCTACTACTAGTACAACCACTAGCTACTTTGTTAGAGTATCAACCTCTCTGTGCACTGTAAGTGCAATTTTATATTGTATTGGCCTGAAATTCTTTCATACTTCATTCACACAATCATGCTGTCGGAGATGGACGCTGAGGCAGAAGAACCCAGCGAGGACTTGCCTGCCTCAGAGGTGGACACTGGGGGAAAGGAGCCTGGGAGTGAGAAGCCTGTGTTGGAGACGCAGCAGGACAGAGTGTTCATGTCTTGTGACTCCCAGACTGGCTTCTCCTGTGGGCCACAAGAGGCAGCAGCGGCAGTGTTGTGGCCGCTGCTGCCTCTTGTGGCCGGGCACCCCAGCAAGCGATGCGGGGAGCACAGCTGCATAGAGCCAAGCCTCTCTTCCACCCCTTGACCTTGGATCTCGGCCCTCGACAAGAGGCTCACTCCTCCCAGTCACAGGGAAAGTTCGGATACCCAAGCTGTGGAAAGTTCGTTTTGATAAAAACCAATTGCTCGACTAAGTCTGGAGACAAACGTGCACGGTGTGGACTCACTATGTTCCCTGTCATTGAAAATACTCTTTCACTTTGCACACTTGTTGGCGGGCAGGAAAGAAAGTGCTGTGCTAGTATTGCAAGATCAGGCCACATTGAAGCTTTCTGTGCCCAATATCTCAAGGGATCTGAGTCCATGCTCTGAATTGGCTCAGACAGAAAACTCTTAACATGCAGTTCTGAAACATTCTCCTGCAGGTAGGACTCAGTAGTAGTAACTCTTCTGCCAACAGCTGATGCGATTGCTTGTGACATGGCAGGCAGTTCATTAAATGTGGAATGACTCATATTTTGATGTGTTATGGAAGGGGTAGGGGAGCAGCTGATCATACTAGTACTTGAGCAGGATGGAGTTGGAGACTGAGAGGATAATACTAATTCTTTTTCATCGTTACCAGTGGAACAGACCCTGTTAGACATTATGTTTTCAACCATTGTAATCAACTTTTTTTTCCAATGTGTAAGAGCATTGTTCTTGAGAGCAATACTGCCTTTCACACGTGGGTCACACATCGTGGCTAACATATAGCAATCCCTTTGCATGAGAGGTTTCAATCTTTTTTCAACTTGCTCTTTTAAGCATTTAACAAGCATTAACACTTCCTTAGAGAAATCTGGATGATGCAGAAATTCCTGTAATACCTCCTCCAGATAGTTTACTACAGGGATGACACCACCCAAAGTGGCATTAGCTGAACTCAATGCATCAGTATATACTTTGAAAGGCTTGAGGACATGCACCATGTGTGCAATGTTTGTCCAGTCCTGACATCCAAGAGGATTTTCCAATCCAATTTCAGTTGCCATTGCCAAATCATGAAGAGGTGTCTGCTGTTCAGACAACCTCTCCAACATAAGATAGGTGGAATTCCATCTGGTAGGCACATCCTGAAGAAGGTTGTGCAAAGGTGCGCCAACTGCTATTTGCCTCTTTCTGAGTTGCTTCCCACTTTTTACACTACGATTGAAATGCCCAGCTATTTTGCGACACTTTTCAATCAACCGCTTCAGGAGTTGACTACTACAACTAGTAGTAGTACCACCTTCCTTGCCACTAAGCCCCAAAGCATCCCTCACTATCAGATGCAGGGTATGTGCAAAGCATCGGATGCCGCTGAATCTGCCATCAGCCAGAGCCTTAATAATATTGGAACCATTGTCAGTAATGAAAAATCCATTTAAGCATTCCATATCACTGCTTCTAAGGAGCCCATTCCATTTTTCCATCATCCCCTGAATTGCGTGTAAGATATTTTCTGAAGTATGTCTCTTGTCTAGCACTTGAGCATGCAGTAAAGCCCAATGGTATCCTGGCGAAACCTTTTTGGAGCTGCTGCCACTGCCACTGCCAATGCTGCTAGTGCTTACAGGTATTAATGCCTCATCCAGCTGCCACCAATGTGCTGTTAGAGACAAATATGCATGCATTGCATTCATACTAGTCCAAACATCAGTGGTGAGATGGATGCTCCTCCCCTTTGCCCTTGCCATCATAATCTGCATTTCAGCACGACATTTTCTGTATAGGGAAGGAAGCACCTGACGGCTAAATGTACTTCTTGAAGGAAGTTTGTAGTAAGGGGCGAAATAATGGAGCATCCGCTTAAATCCCTCATTTTCTACAATCTGCAGTGGCTGATCATCCAAAGCAATCATTAGAGCAATATGTCGTGTACCCACTTTAGACATTGCCTGCTTCCTGCTCTGTGACATTGCAGAAGAACACCACCCCATCTGCTCCATGGTAGCTTGCCGCTGCTGCTGGGGATGAGGAAGAGGAGACTGCTGCTTCTGCAGATGCACACAATCTGTATCTTCTTTAGTACTACTACTTTCCTTCTGTGGCTGCTTCCCTGTTGCTTTACTTGAAGCCTGGGCAAGCACGGTGGGACCAGCTTCTTCTGCAAGCAACAGTGCTCTATGTTCTCTTTCAAGGTGATATTTCATGTTGCTGTTAGTAAGATGTCCAATAATTCTTCCACGGCTCACCATCTTTTTACAATGGATACATTGTCCAAATCTCTGGTCAGCCACAACATGATAATGATTCCAAATCTTTGATGTCCTTGTACTGTTCCTTACTCTAGGCTGGATACTTGTCATTTTCATACTAGTAGTAGAAATAGTAGTAGTAGTAGTAGTAGTCACACGTGGATGTTCAAATGGTGTAGGGGACAGGGTACCAGCAATACTGCTGGCACTGGCAGTAGTTGTTTGTTTTGCAATCTGACTAACATTGTCATTGCTTCTGTTCTCCTCCTCCTCCTTCTCCTCTGAATGTTTACTAGCCAAAAAACTCCTGATCATCATCCTCCTCCTCCTCCTCCTCCTCCTCCTCAATATCTGATTCTTCATCATCATCAAATATTTTCTGTAGCACCATTCTTTCATCTAATCTTTTCACCTTTCCCTCAAATTCTGCTCGTTCCTTCCCTTGCAACAAGTTTCCTTGCACTTCTACATCCTCTTTCTTCTCAAAAAATCGCAGTTTTTTCCTAGGGACTGGCAGACAGCTCTTTCCAGTAGCACTATCACTAGCAACACGTTTTTTTCCAGAGGGTACTGGTAGGGGCATTATGATCCTGTGGTCAAAGAAATATATAATAAATATAGTACATTAAACAAGTTAATAAATTAGTTTGGTATTCATTTTTAAAACTTTATTGAGCTAATAGCATTAGCTAGCTAGCTAGCTATTGCTAAGGCTACCCCCAGACCACAGGACAAAGAAGGATATAGTGATTATTTTTTATTAGTCAGTGAGTGACACTGACAATTGATAATTTGATATAGTATACTTACTAATATATTATATTGCAATTTATACCATGCATTGGCCAGAACATCAAACTGCAGCAGACTGAGACTGAAACTAGGCTGCAATACTTCAGTTCACTCATTACATTAGCCTCCTGGCAGGACTGGCTAGGCTTTTCTGTTAATACTACATGCAAGCCAAGCATTGAGGTTAGAGAAGTCCTATTCTTATTTTTTCATATCCTTTTCAGGCCTATTCTGTTCTTTGGACTAAAATAACTTCTCCCTCCCACTTCAAGTCTTACCCACAAATCTCACACACAGGAGCAGAAGCCTTAAGCCAAGCACAAGAAACATAATATAGGATATTGGACAGACTATTGGCCAATTATAGGTTTAGTAGTAGAATTGATTTGATAGTAGTGACTCACTGGCTTTAATAGCTAGTAGCCAGTGACACTAGGCTAATAGCCAAGCTAGCTATTAGCCTAGTGTCACTGGCTATGGCTAGCTAGCTATAAACACTATTAGTGATAAATCTAGTAGATTACACATACATCTATATAATATTGATAAATATAATATTATATAATTTTATATATTTATAAATCTATTAAAACTCTACTGCTACAATGTTCAGAAAGCAGTCAAAGCACCTACCTTGTCCTTTATAAGCAAGCACTGCTGCTGGACTGGAGTGCTGGTGCCTGCCTATGCCTAGGCTAGGAATGCTGCGAACGAAGAGCTCACTCAAGAAACAGAAAAAAAGAGTAGAGCTCAGCTCAGCTCACTGGTTGTGGCTATTGGCTATTTTGGCTAGTGGTACTTGGCTGCTAGCAGTAGCTATATGCTACTGTGGCTAGTGGCAATGGCTACTGGCTGGCTGGCTAGTATCATAGGCTGATACTAGTATCAGCTAGCTAAGCCAGCTAGCAGCTACCCCTTATTAATAACAATAAAGGCTGTATAATATTAGCTATCAATCAACAGCTGCAGCTAGCTATAATGACTGATTGACTGATGTTTTCTCCTCAAACCCACAAAACAAAAGCAACACATAAGCAGAGCACCCCTTATTATATAGCTATTATAGCTACCTATTGACTAAAAGTAGGAGGGAAAATAAACCTATTAATTTAAGTGGCCAATTCAAAAATGATGCAAATGAATATTATGCATAATATATCAAACAAATTCTAGTCACATGATTGATGACTTAATCACAATATCCACAGACACACTACTACAGTAGGATTAGAACTTCAAGCTAAAAGCTAATAGCTCTATCCCCCATTCCCATTCCCCATCCCCCATATAAAACAATCTGTAAAAAACAGCACCTTGGCTGTTGGTAACCTTGGTAATGAATAAAAAACAAGAAGACACCCAATAGGAATACATATTCAACCTTCAATTTAAAAAAAAGTGTCAATTTAGTATCAATTTACGTTAGTGCGCACTAACATATATCAACGCGCACTGCCATGTACTGAGCGCGCACTAATAATCCGTTAGTGCGCAGTATGGTGAGGCGCCATGTACTGCGCACTACGTCCAGCGACTGCGCGCTAACGGATAGTCCATGCGCACTAACATCCGTTAGTGCGCAGTAATAAAAAACCGACTTTAACCCGAAAATTCGTGGAATTTTGATTCTTTTTCCCAACTTCCCCAACAATGACGATTTAGACAATGTCGTTGGCATTGACTAAATCGTGAAAAACGATTGCACATCTCTACTACCTACCACTCCGTACAGGTTACCCCCTTGCACGCTTTTCTTCATTATCATCCTCAAGCCTTTAGGGATCCTCAGTGTTTCTCCCATGCCCTTTTGAATTCATTTACTTTTTTCATCCTCATCACCTCTTCCGGAAGGTGACTAGCGCGACCGGCCCAATGGGGGATGCCCGAATCCGTCCCTGGAGGATAGGGAAATTTTTGGAATCCAATGGATTGCAAGATCTGAGGCTGCAAGGTTTTACCAGAGCTAAATCTTGTCAGACAAATCTGATCAATTTCTTTTCAACATTTTCGTGAGCAACATAGTGGAAAGAATGTCAGGAAAAATGTGTCTTTTTTTTGTCAATGATACCAAAATATGCAATAGGGTAAAGAGCCAGGAGAATGTAGAAGACATGAGAAGGAATCTAGCAAAGCTCAAGGAATGATCTAGAGTAAGTAGTTCTCAAGCTTTTTACCAATCGTGACACACCTGACGGACCACGCTCACATGTGTGACACGCTGCTCATTACAATCCATGCAGAAAATGTTTTAAAAAGGCCCTGTATTACTTTTATTGTTAAAAATGAAACAAGGTAAAGCTACAAGTACTCTATCTGAGCATAAATTATATAAATAGTAAACTTCCCATACTAGAACTGCACCAACTTCCAGCATTCAAACAGTAACCACCTTACTTAACAAAAAGGCAACATTGAAAATATTACACCAGTCCTTAAGACACCAATACACCTCCTATTAGGAAAAGGAAACAAGCCAGGCTGCTATAGAGCCCTACACAGAAACTACACGCCAGCAGAAAACCTCACCTGAGTCACATGTGCAGACCCTCACCTAACAAGGAATAAAGAGACCATAAAGCGTAACTAGAAGCATGCAGACAAAAACTGAACTGGAAACTGCAACATGCCAGAGTCTCTGTATGCAGTGTAATAAAGGAAAAAAGAAACATCACCCATGCTTATAAAACAAATCAAGAAATATAAAATCAGTAGCAGTAAAAGCAAATTAGCAAAAAGAACAGATTATTTCAAAACAGCTGATGAGTGGAATATCCAATAATTAAAAACTCATATCAAAAATTTGCAGACACTAATAAAATATTTCAAAACAGTAGACACAAAGACCAAATAATGAAAAATAAGGATAAAAAATGCTTTGTTCTGCATACCTGGGAACGTTTGATATCCAGGTTGTACACTACAGGAGAGGGAGCAATTTTAGATCTACTTCTCAGTGGAGGACAGGATTTGGTGAGAGAGGTAATTGTGGTGGGGCCGCTTGGCAATAGTGATCATAATATGATCAAATCTGAATTAATGACTGGAAGGGGGACAGTAAGCAAATCACGGCTCTCGTGCTAAACTTTCAAAAGGGAAAATTTGATAAAATGAGAAAAATAGTTAGAAAAATCTGAAAGGAGCAGCTACAAAGGTAAAAAGTGTGCAACAGGCGTGGGCATTGTTAAAAAAATACCATCCTAGAAGCACAATCCAGATGTATTCCACACATTAAGAAAGGTGGAAGGAAGTTCAAATAATTGCCAGCATGGCTAAAAGGTGAGGTAAAGATCTTTTTAGTCAAAAGATCTTCATTCAAAAATTGGAAGAAGGATCCATCAGAAGAAAATAAGATAAAGCATAAACATTGGCAAGTTAAATGTAAGAAATTGATGACAGGCTAAAAGAGATTTTGAAAAGAAGTTGGCCTTAGAGGCAAAAACTCATAATAAAAATTTTAAAAATATATCCCAAGCAGAAAGCCTGCAAGGGTATCGGCTGGATAGTTAGATGATTGAGGGGTTAAAAGGTCACTTAGGGAAAATAAGGCCTTCGCAGAAAGATTAAATGATTTCTTTGCTTCAATGTTTATTGAAGAGGATGTTAGGGAGATACCCATTCCGGAGAAGATTTTCATGGGGGGTAATTCAGATCTACTGAACCAAATTACGGTGAACCTGGAAGATGTGGTTGGCCAGATTTGATCTGGGAAACTACAGACCAGTGAGCTTGACTTCACTGCTAGGAAAAATCATGGAAACTGTTATAAAGAATAAAATCACAAAACATTTAGATAGATATGATTTGATGGGACACAGCCAGCATGGATTTACCCAAGGCACTGTCTAGCCTGACAAATCTCCTACATTTTTTTTTGAAGGGTGAATAAACATGCGGACAAAGGTGAAAACGGTAGATGTAGTGTATTTGGATTTTCAGAAGGCATTCGACAAAGTCCTGCATGAGAGGCTTCTACGAAAACTAAAAAGTCATGGGATAGGAGGCAATGTCCTTTTGTGGATTGCAGACTGGTTAAAAGACAGGAAACAGAGAGTAGGATTAAATGGTCAGTTTTCACAGTGGAAAAAGGTAAACAGTGGAGTGCCTCAGGGATCTGAGCTTGGGCCGGTGCTTTTTAATATATTTATAAATGATCTGGAAAGGGGTACAACAAGTGAGGTGATGAAATTTGCAGATGACTCAAAATTATGCAGACAAGTTAAATCTCAAGTGGATTGTAATAAACTGAAGGAGGACCTTGCGAGTCTGGAAGACTGGATTTCCAAATGGCTGATGAAATTTAACGTGGACAAGTGCAAAGTTACTGTAGTTACACAATGTTAGGTACTAACTTAGGAGTTGTCACCCAGGAAAGAGATCTAGGCATCATAGTGGATAACACATTGAAATCGTTGGCTCAGTGTGCTGCAGCAGTCAAAAAAGCAAACAGAATATTAGGAATTATTAGAAAGGGAATGGTGAATAAAACGGAAAATGTCATAATGCCTCTGTATCGCTCCATGGTGAGACCGCACCTTGAATACTGTGTATAATTCTGGTCACCACATCTCAAACAGGATATAGCTGCACTGGAGAGGGTACAGAGAAGGGCGACCAAAATGATAAGGGGCATGGAACAGCTTCCCTATGAGGAAAGGCTAAGGGGCCGATTGCAATAAAGGCGCGTAGAAAGCGGACGCCATGCAATATTTAAATTAGGGGGTCGCGTTAGCAAGGATGAGCTAGGGTCGCCGTAAGGCAGTCAGGAAAACAGACGCCGATAAACCCGGCGTTTCCGGGTTTATCGGCGTCGGTTTCCCTGACCTGTACGGCGGTCACGAAAACCGAAGCTGAGAGGCACTAGGAAGGGGGTGAGGGGTTGGTTGATGGATCGATGGGGCCACACAAACCTTGGGATGGGAAGGGGACCGCGTGGAGCCCTGGGAGGGAAGCGCTTCGTCTGTTTTATTCGTTTTCTTCAGCGCATCCAGAGATGTGAGTGGAACCTGGAGGGGAAGAAGGGAGGAGAGGAGGGTGCGTTATCCCCATGGCCTTCTAAAACCAACGCCGGGATTTTCAGCGTCGGTTTTCCTTAGCGGCGGACAGCCACGAAAACCGACGCTGATTAACTCGGCATCGATTTTTGTGATGGGCCCGATCGTCAAGTTTTTTTTGTTTTTTTTCTTTTCTTTGTATTCTTTTTTCGATGCGCACATCTATTAACGCCTGCTCCTGGCAGTCGTTAATAGATGTGCGCATCTATTAATTAATCTGTTAATTAATCTATTAATCTATTAATTAAATATGTGTGCCCAATATTAAAAATATGCGTTTTCTCCCCTTATTATGCTCTAAGTTTTTCCCCCATGTATTATGATCCAAGTTTTTATGCCAGGTTCTATGTAATTTGCATTTTCACATGCCTGTTTTTCAGTTACAATGTAAACCGAGATGATATGTAAAATTTTACATGAATCCCGGTATAAAAAAATGTTAAATAAATAATAGATGAAAGTTAAATGTGCGTTTCTTTTTGCATCGCGAGTGAATGCCTAATAGCCTCAAACACATGCATTTGCCTGTGAAGAGCGCTATTGCATTCACTCCGACAAGAATCCTGCCCAAAAATGTTCAGGAAAAACCTCAAGACCTGGTTCTTCAAGCACTCATACACCTAACCTACGCCCACTCACCTAACATTCCCCCTACTCCTATCCTGCGCCCCTTCTCCCTCTCTCCCACTCCAACCCCACCCCCCTCCCCACCCCATCATACTCTTCAAGGCCCCATCCTTTCCATTGACTCTTCCTCCCCTTCCCCACCCCCCTTCCTCCCCTTTGCCTTTCCACCTCCTTTCCTCTGTACATATTCCCCCTTTCCCTCATTCTTTCCATTAAGTGTAAATAAGGAGATTACAAAGGACGATATAATCTCATACTCATGTATATTTACCCTATAAATGTAGATATCCCCCCTATATTCAGATTTTTCTGCTCCTCCAAGTTAGCTAACCTTCCTTACCTAACCTCCTTACCCATATATTACTTGTAAAAACGAAGCTATTATATGTAATCACTATTGGTTTAACTGTTCTTCATATAATCATGCGTTAATTGTAAAGCCTGTTGCTAAATTTTGTGTTCTCTGTAAACCGACGAGATGTTCCCAACGTTCGTCGGTATATAAAAGCCATTAAATAAATAAATAAAAACTCCGCGTTGGATGCGCATTAGGGGATTGATTAGCGCCTATTTTACCCGTGTCTAACTGCAGGTTAACAGTGCGCTCGGCTCAGCGCACCCTATTGCATCGGCCCCTAAGGAAGTTAGGGCTGTTCAGTTTGGAGAAGAGATGACTGAGGGGGGATATGTTAGAGGTCTACAAAATCATGAAAGGATGTGTACAAGTTAATGTAAATCAGTTATTTATTCTCTCAGATAATTAGGACCCGGGAGGTACTCCATGAAGTTAGCAAGTAGCTCATTTAAAACAAATCAAAGAAAATTATTTTTCGTGCAGCGCAGAGTTAAGCTCTGGAATTCATTGCTAGAGGAAAAATCCATAAACTGCTATTAATTAATAAGCAATAGTAGCTTGAGATTTATTTAATGTTTGGGTACTTGCCAGATACTTGTGACTTGGATTGGCCCCTGTTGGAAACAGGATGCTGGGCTGGATGGATCCTTGGGGTCCCAGAAAAAAAAAAGGTGGCAGAACGCCTTTCTGAGTTGTTCTGCCAGAAATTAAGCCCTCGATAACTGACACGAAACAAAAAGGGGGTTGGATCGGCACAGGTCTGAAAGTTGTGAGCAGCGGTGCCGTTCATCAAGGCCATGGTTGAAGCCTTGACGACCCGCACTCCTGCTCACAGGTTTCAAACTTGCACTAACTCACACCCTTTTTGTGCCTGTTCTTTACTCTGCAGGGTCTGCTTCAGGATCACCCCTTCCCCTTCTGTTCCCTACAATGCAGGAGAGGTAGCAGGGAGGGGCTGAATTAGGGAGCGGTGTGGCTGTTATCTTCTCTGTGTAACTCCAGTTTCAATCCCCCTCTTCTCTTCTTCCCTTGCTGATCTGCCTGTTAAGCCTGAAAAGAAGTGCCGTTCCCCCACATAGCAAACCCTGCCTAACAGGAGGCGTACTGGTGTTTTAGGGCATGATATAAAATTTGTAACGTTGCCTTTTCATAGGTGGTGTGGTTACCACTGTTTTGATAGCGGAGGTTTACTCAAGGCTTTCTGAGGGCCAAGCCCTCATCCTGCACACGTCACAATGGGCCTGATACCACACGGGTTCCAAGTGTCATTTTTTTGCAGGGTTTTCTAGTTGTTAGCACAGGCGTGCATGTAAACATAATATACATTTTGCTGAAAATGGTATTTTTACCTGCATAATTTTTAATTCTGTGTATGGAGGGTGAGCGGAGCAAGGCTGTAAGGTTCACGGAGAATGCCTAATACCGATGCACCGGCCTGGGCTGAACCAGCTCCATGTGAGAAAGTCGGGAGTCCATGGTGAGCTGTGCTGTTTTGGATCAGTGGCTATTCCCAGTCTCATCTGCACTAGTGATGCCTGCAGCCTTGGCCGTGGCTAAACTTTCTTCCTTTTTTTTTTTTTAAACCCCAGAGGAGGCTGGCGGCATGGTCACCTCTGGAGTAAGTAGGTAGCGCAGAGCCTGGAGACCCATCACTGTAAAAGCAGCAGACTCTGTTTAGCACCCACTCGATGGAAAGGCACTGGAGTAGGGGGTGAAGGGAGCCACAGAAGTGAAGACAAGCTTCAAGCACAGAAAAGGAAGGGGCTGAGCCGTGAGGAAATGCCCGCGCATTGTTAGGGACCGACGCAATAAAACCCCCACACTACAATCAGGGTTAGGTTTTAGCGCGGTGTTTGGTTGACTCGTGCAGTAGACACCCAGGGCCCTCCCTGCTGGATGCAGTAAGTTAATAACATTCCAACGCCCCTGGAGTAAAATAAAGCACACTACATGGGAAAAGTGCCCTTTTTTTGTTTGTTTGTTTTACTCGTGGGCCATCTGCATGCCAATAACCTGGAAATCCACAGTAAAGCTGACTGTCTCTCTGGGAGGGATTAACTGAGAAGTTAGTGCTGCATAGTTCTCTCCTTGGCTTCAGGTTGCTACCCTCTCAGCCCAGCCAAAACAAAAAAAAAACATTTGGACCAGACAGGGGGCTGAGTGGCAAACTCCCTCCTGTCCACCCAGCTAGCTAGACAGGGCTGTGGCTAGGACACCTAAGTTTCATCTGGACCCCACCCGACTCTCCTTAACCACGTACGATGCATTGGAGAACAGGCCAGCTGAGCGAGGAACCCCCTCCCTTCCTCCCACCCCCATCCCCAAAAAAAAAACAAACCAAGTAGTGAAGTTTGGGCCATGAACGTCCTCCCTCCTGCCCACTCATGCAAGCAGGGGCTGTGGCCACGGTGCGACCTTAGCCAGAGAATAAGAAGAGCCAGGCAGCCCACTGCAGTCTCAGCTGTACCCGAATTATTATTTATTTGTTTATTCACCTCGCTGCTGGGCACCGATTGGTCCTTTCACCGACAGCTGACGTTGAACAGACCAGTCCCCATGCAGCATGAACCAGGAGCCCACACAGTAGATCTGCCATACCAAAACGCCACTAACTTCAAGAACTCAAACAGCAACAACGCCATCTGAAAAGGCCACATTGCAAATATTTAGCTAGGCCCTAGAGCACCAGTACAGTTCAGATCCCTGCACAGAACCTACACACGAACAGAATACCTCACCTCGATCACGCATGTAGAGCACAGTTTATTAATTTATTTATTTGTTTGTTTTCAATGGATTTGTATCCAACCCTTCCAAAGTTCAGGGCAGGTAACAAAATTTGCGAACATAAAATGTGTTTTACATATAAATAGAAGCCAATGCAGAATAAGTGATCACGAATCCAAAATGTATTCTCCTTTACTCTGCTGTCTTCTCCAGCCTCACTCTTCCTCTCCTGTTCCCTGCAGACAAGAGAGGCGGGGTGAACAAGGGAATGGGAGGGGCAGGATTAAGGAGCAGAGTGGCTCTTCTTCGCTTTGCTCTGTGCTCTCTCTACTCCGGGCTCACCCCCTAGCCTTGCTGTTTCCTGGGATAGGGGAAACTAGAGCAAGAAGCAGAGGGTTCTTCTCTGCTGCCTGAAGTTCGGGTGCACTCGCCAGTAGGGGCATCTGGGCAGAGTCCTGTGTTCGTAGGCAATGGGTCCCGCTGCTATACAGGGCCCGTGACAGCTGCCCTTTTTGCCCATAGATAAAAGTGACCCCCAAGACTACAAATCACAGACCGTTTAAATCCGAGTAAGCACCACCGTATCGACTTATCTTACATGTCAGCAACTTCCCAGGCACCGAGGGTGTAAGACAGTGCTGTATGGCAGAGACGCCCGGCCTCACGCTGCCTGGCACCTCAGCCGCACACAAGAGAGAAATCATCGGCACCCAGAAGTTACCCGCTCACACGTGGCAGGGTCCCCCCCCTCCAGACAGAAGCGTGCAGCCGCCTGGATTTTAAACAGCAGTCAGTGCGCCCTGGTGTGCAGCTGCAGAGGATATTTAGCCTTCTTTCTCCTCAGAACGAGAATGTGTGTGCTGTTCTGTGGGCATTCTTCAATCAAAACGGAGATACAAATGAGCTCGAAAGTGCAAAGTTACTGAAAGGAACATCTGCTCCCGGGCCCCCTAGCTGTTCCCGTCTATTGAGCACTCTCTGTGTTGAAGAAAAATCCATTCCAAAGCAGATCTGAGTCACGGCACCCTGGTTAATTATAATCCACTGTACTAACCCTTTGGCACCAACTCACTGCTTCAAAGAAAATCTCCTCTAAAGCCTCTCTAACGCTCTCCTTGCATTAACGAGCTAATCCCATCTGAAGAAGGCTGTGCCATAGTTACATCGCTATCAAAGTGCCACAGAGATTTGCACCTTATTTGACTTCCCTGCCCCATGCCCCTGTGGAGGCATTTGAAGCCTGTTTTCTAAGATAATTAAAGACATAGTGTCTCTTTTCAGTTTTGGACAGGTGTCAAACCGCTTGCAGACCTTAGTTGGCGAAGAAAATGAAAGGAAGGACCAGCTTCCAGCTAACGGTGGACAAAAGCCAAGCTTGCGGGTAGATGGGACGGTGAATCCTTTAGCAAAGGCAAAGCTTTTACCATCATGACATTCAACTGGGATAGGCAGCCTGAGAACACGGACCTACTTACATTCTGAGGAGGAGAGATCTCTGCAGAGCCCTCTGATCTTCGCCTGGAGGTAGAGAATTCCCCAGGACGTTACTACTTCGACGTCCCATGTTTTAGACCATCATTAGGAGTCCAGTGCTGACTGCTAAATACCTATGGTTTCCAATCGTCGTCATCAGTTTGTGTCCATCATACCGACTTCGATCAGGGCTGTCCGCCGGTGGGCACAGACCCTCGCACAGCTGTTAACGGTGCTGACAGTGTCGACGCTGCACAGCTCCTCTCACAAACCCTGAAGAAAGTTGAGGCGCCTTCTCCTCTTCGCCACAAACGCCGTTTTGGGCCCTGGTCAAGACCGGCCCCGCTTATGGAGGTTTGCTCCGCGGCAGCCAACTTCTCTTCGGTTTAGATGTTGCCAGATTGTTAAATCCCCATCTAAAGACCCACCTTTTTGAAACTGCTTTTAAATCTTGTGCCCGGTTGTCTACTTTTAGTCTTAACTAACTTTCTTTTCTTTCAACCAAGTCTCTTGTCCTGTATGTTTGTCTTATTAGATTGTAAGCTCTATTGAGCAGGGACTGCCTTTTTATATGTTTGTACAGTGCCGTGTATGTCATGTAGCGCTATAGAAATATTAAGTAGTAGTAGATTGCCCATGATTCTTCTAACTGACAGGGTCTATACTACTTGCAGTCTCAACTTATCAACTGCCGCTGTGCTTTGCAGTAGTGTCATCCATGGCTGGAGACGGGTCTTCTCTGGAGTTGACCTGAGTTTAGACAGGTGGATCCAGAACAAGTGGGTTATGCACCTCTACCAGCAAATGGAGGTGGAGCAAACTGACATCACAGTGTGTATACACCCCCTGCAGTGACATCAGCCCACCAGTATTCTCTGTCTCCAGCAGATGGTGGACATTCATCTCCCTTCTGGGGATTGCTTACAATTTTTGAAGGAGAAAAGAGGATAGAATTTTAATTTGCCCTGCTCTCCTGTGGTGATTTCATATGGTCCCTCCCTCAGTTGAGAATTCTTGAGGCAATATATTGGATCCATCCCTCAGATGAGTGCCTTGGTCCAGTAGCTGCTTTCCAGCCGGCGTGAAATTAGCTGTAAGAGACAGCTGAAAGGCAAGAGGTTCAGGAAGCCGAGCACAGAGGTGACTGTACATGCCCTCTCCCCCCGCAGCAGGAGACCGATTCTGTACTCAGCCGGGACAGGCTGAGCTCAGGTAAAGCAAAAAAATAAATAAAATAGGGAGAAGGCATATTCTTTTTGCAGGGATTCCTCCTCTCTCCGGGCTCCATACTTGGTGTGCCGATCCGATGTTCATTCCCATCGCCGGGGGAGCTGAGGGAACATGAGCTGCCTGGTGGGGTTGAGCAGCCTTTTTGGCTAGGTCCCGCTCTCAGCCTTCTTTCTTGTTTGCTGCGTGGTAGGTCACGGCAGCGTTTTCGCACGTTTTTTTCCTGTGCATTGGGCTGCCCACTTCAGGTCCATTGGTTTGTGCGAGTGCGTCCAGCTGTACATCCACTTGTGCATCCAGTTTGTGCACTTAGTTGGGTGCCTGGTTGGGCGTCCAGTTGATAAGGGCATATATTTGAGCAAGACACACACTTTTACCTATACGCATAAACTGAGCAGTGGGTGCTCAGTTTTTGGGCACTTATCTAGGCACATGGTTGCACACCCAAAAATCTGGATGCCTAAAATTTAGATGCCTAGTTTTTTGCAGTGCGGATACAGCTGGATGCACACTTCTCAGTCTCCAGTTGTGTGTACTTGTAGACTAATGGCACCTATAGCTAAGAAAACTAAGTGCCTTACCCTCTGTGCTGCTTGCCATATTCGGGTATCTCAGCCTGGCATTCCCTCTAACTTGTGACAGCGCTGCTTGTAGGCTCAGGGAATTGCTTGCATCTCATTTTTACTAAGCCTGGTCCCAGCCTGAGGCGGGTCTGGGGAAAAACGTGCCAGGCGGGTCACCTGACTTTGGAGCTCCCCTAACTGGTTCGTCAGTGGGGGGAAGGTAGTTCAGTGGACCCAGCACAGGTGCTTCCTGGTTTGGCATGGATCCCTCTCTGCCTTTTCTTGGGTGCAATTTTTTCAAGGACTGCAGTCTTTTCTTCGTGCGCAGTCCTCAGCCCCGGACAGTCTTACCAGGTCAAAGTCATAGGTGATGAAATCACGCACACCTGGTGCTGCGGGTAAGCATCAGAATACGCTTAGACTGGAGACTGGTCTTCCAGCTAGGGATCCAGATGGCACGGATGATGAAGCCAATCCTTGCTCCCTGGAGGATGGGGGCGTTCCTCCGGGATCGGAACCGTTGTAGTTCTTTCACAGAGACGAGTTGCTGGCTCTAATTTCCCAGACATTGAAATTGCAGGGCAGTGACGGATCTTCTTGTGCGGTGATTGCCATCTTGCTGCAGGCGAGGAAGTTCCCCCTCTTCCTTAGCCTATGTGCGGGTCTGCCGAGCGTTTGAGGCTTGGTGTGAAGGTCGAGGGGTTGTTCTCATTCGGTTAAGATCCCGCTCATTTTGGAATTTCTGAGGATGGGCTGAATAAAGAGTTGGCCCTTCGTTCCTTAAAGGTGCAGGTATAGTGACTCCGTTTCAGGGGGTCAGGTGAATGGCAGACCCTTGTCAGCTCATCCAGATGTGGCACATTTCTTCAAAGGAGTGAAACATTTTAGTCCTCCCCTGCGGTTACCGGTGTCCTCGTGGAGTCTTATATCTGGTTTTGGATTTCTCAGCGAGCCCTACGTTCAGACCAATGCATATCCTCCTTGCGGTTAATGACCTTGAAAACGGTGCTTCTTGTGACAATTTGTTCTGTGCGCAGAATATCAGAGCTGCAGGCCTTGTCTTGCCGGGAGCCATTCGTTCGAGTGACTCCGGGGGCCATACAGCTGCGTACCATTCCTTCCTTTTTGCCAAAAAAGTGGTCTCAGATTTTCACTTGAATCGGTCCATTTCCCTGCCGTCTCTGGATAGGGAGAGAGATGCGGCAGAATATCGACTGTTGCGACCCTTGGATGTTAAGAGACATACTGTTAGATATCTGGAGGTTTCTAAACCTCTCAGGAAGATGGATCGCCTGTTTTTCCCCACGGTGGAAGGAAACAGGACGAGCTGGCTTCGCGGGCCACAATTGCTCGCTGGATTAAGGTCATAGTCACGGCCACGTACGTGGATGCTGGGCAGCTGTTGCCTAGTCAGGTTAGGGCTCATTCCACTAGGGCTCAGGCAGTGTCACGGGCGAAGGTTAGATTGCTGCCTCCTGTCGACATTTTCCAAGCTGTGACGTGGTCCTCCCTACATAACCTTTTCCAGGTATTATCGTCTGGATGTGCAGGCCCGGGAGGATGCAGCCTTTGTACATGCAGTTTTGACTTGGCTACAGGCAGCCTCCCACCCTATTCGGGAGTAGCCTGGGTACATCCCACTGGTCCTGAATCCATCTGTCTAGATGTTAGGAAATGAGAAATGACTACTTACCTGATAATTTCCTTTTCTTTAATAAGGACAGGTGGATCCACCTTCCTGCCCTTGGCTGCTGGCAGGTTGTGTTATTGTCGTCCTGTGTGGCTGCGTGTTCCAGGGATTACTGGTAAGTGTTAATTCAGTCCCTAGACTAATGATAATACATTCTTTGACCTAACATTGTGAAACTACAGCATGGGTTATTTTTCCCTATATGCATCACCCTGCACTTATCCACATTAAATTTCATCTGCCATTTGGATGCCCAATTTTCCAATCTCCCAAGGTCCTCCGGCAATGTATCGCAATCTGCTTGTGATTTAACTAGTCTGAATAATTTTGTATCATCTGCAAATTTGATTACCTCACTTGTCGTATTCCTTTCCAGATCATTTATAAATATATTGAAAAGCACTGGTCCAAGTACAGATCCCTGAGGCACTCAACTGCCCACTCCCCTCCACTGAGAAAATTGTCCATTTAATCCTCCTCTCTGTTTCCTGTCTTTTAACCAGCTTCTAATCCACGAAAGGACATCGCCATGTATCCCATGACTTTTTACTTTTTTTAGAAGCCTCTCATGAAGAAATTTGTCAAATGCCTTCTGAAAATCCAAGTACACTACATCTACCGTTTCACCTTTATCCACATGTTTATTAACCCCTTCAAAAAAATGAAGCAGATTTGTGAGGTAAGACTTGCCCTGGGTAAAGCCATGCTGACTTTGTTCCATTAAACCATGTCTTTCTATATGTTCTGTGATTTTGTTCTTTAGAACACTTTCCACTATTTTTCCTGGCACTGAAGTCAGGCTAACCGGTCTGTAGTTTCCCGGATCGCCCCTGGAGCCCTTTTTAAATATTGGGGTTACATTAGCCACCCTCCAGTTCAGTTCATCTGAATCATTATCCATGAAAACCTTCTCCGGTACGGATATCTCCCCAATATCCTCTTCACTAAACACCGAAGCAAAGAAATCGTTTAATCTTTCCGCGATGGCTTTATCTTCTCTAAGTGCCCCTTTAACCCCTCGATCATCTAACGGTCCAACCGACTCCCTCGCAGGCTTTCTGCTTTGGATATATTTTAAAAGGTTTTTACTGTGAGTTTTTGTCTCTATGGCCAAATTCTTTTCAAATTCTCTCTTAGCCTGTCTTATCAATGCTTATGTTTTATCCTATTTTCTTCTGATGGATCCTTCTTCCAATTTTTGAATGAAGATCTTTTGGCTAAAATAGCCTCTTTCACCTCACCTTTTAACCATGCCAGTAATCATTTTGCCTTCCTTCCACCTTTCTCAATGTGTGGAATACATCTGGACTGTGCTTCTAGGATGGTATTTTTTAACAATGACCACGCCTCTTGCACACTTTTTACCTTTATAGCTGCTCCTTTCAGTTTTTTCTATTTTTCTCATTTTATCAAAATTTCCCTTTTGGAAATTTAATGATAGATCTGTGGATTTACTTACTGTCCCCCTTCCAGTCATTAATTCAAATTTGATCATATTATGATCACTATTGCCAAGCGGCCCCACCACCATTACCTCTCTCACCAATTCCTGTGCTCCACTAAGAATTAAATCTAAAATTGCTCCCTCTATCGTCAGTTCCTAACCAATTGCTCCATAAAACTGTCATATATTCCATCCAGGAACTTTATCTCTCTAGCATGTCCCGATGATACATTTACCCAGTCAATATTGGGTAATTAAAATCTCCCATTATTACTGCACCACCAATTTGGTTATCGTCCCTAATTTCTCTTAGCATTTCACTGTTCATCTCACCTTCTTGGCCAGGTGGATGGTACTATACTCCTATCACTATACTCTTTCCCAACACACAGGGATTTCTACCCATAAAGATTCAATTGTGCATTTAGTCTCATGAGTTATCTTTATCCTGTTGGGCTCTATGCCATCCTGGACATAAAGTGCCACCCCTCCACCAAGATGCTCCTCACTGACATTGAGATATAATTTGTACCCCGGTATAGCACTGTCCGATTGGTTATCCGCCTTCCACCATGGCTCTGAGATGCCAATTATGTCTATCTCATCATTCACTGCTATACATTCTAATTCTCCCATCTACTTCTAAGACTTCTGGCATTAGCATACAAACATTTCAAAGTTTGTTTTTTGTTTCTATTTTCATTCTGCTTTTTAATTGATAGGGATAAATTGGAATCTTTTAGGCCATTTGAGTTTTCAATTACAGACATTTAGACTACTTTTCTTATTACTGGAACCTCACTGTCGGGATGCCCTAATTCTAATGCATCATTAGTATCCTTTGAAGATACCTCCCTCCGAACCATGCGCTGCTGAGCGACTGTCGGCTTTCCCCTTTGTTCTAGTTTAAAAGCTGCTCTATCTCCCTTTTAAAGGTTAGTGCCAGCAGTCTGGTTCCACCCTGGTTTAGGTGGAGCCCATCCCTTCGGAAGAGACTCCCCCTTCCCCAAAAGGTTCCCCAGTTCCTAACAAAACTGAATCCCTCTTCCTTGCACCATCGTCTCATCCACGCATTGAGACTCCGGAGCTCTGCCTGCCTCTGGTGATCTGCGCGTGGAACAGGGAGCATTTCAGAGAATGCTACCCTGGAGGTTCTGGATTTAATCTTTCTACCTAAGAGCCTAAATTTGGCTTCCAGAACCTCCCTCCCACATTTTCCTGTGTCGCTGGTGTCCACATGTTGTATTTTAGATGAGAAACTTCTACAGTCATGTCTCTTCAGTAAGATCATAAATACATTCCAAGGTGGGCGGATGTTTGTGGAAGGAAGCAGATCAATTTTCTCACACGCACACAATATATCCTTATGATTTCCGAGCTTACTTTACAGGTCTCAGCTCCTTGCTCTGATAATATAGCAGGGGAAGCAGCTGCCATTGTAAATTGGTGTCACTCCCTCTAGCCCTTGGAGGGATTAGTAAGAATAAAGTGTGTGTAGGGGGCTGGAGGAAGCTTTACAAAGCAGCCGCGCCGATACCGCTCTGTCTCTCGCATCGGCACATTTGCAACTTCACATTCTTGCACGATTAGCATTCATGCGGATGCACGGTTTTAGGTTAACAGACGGCTCAGTCCCACTTGGTAGCCATCAATATTTATGACGGAGAAGACACAGAGGATTAGCCCCCCCTGCCTTCTCGGACAGATGGGATGAGCGCACACCAGTTAGGCGAGCTGCCATCCTGTACGAGGCTCCACGGAGTGGGAAGCAGAAAACACCCCTCCAGGGGCACGTCAGTCATTAGAGTAAGTGCTTGCTGTCTAAATACCCAATGCTTCCTGCATTTATTTAAAACCTTGGTTCTGGGTTGTTTTTTATAAGGCAGCATGATGGGAGTATGCTTGGTATAGGCCTTGCTGGCTGTTTGAGCAATTAAAATGTATCTTATCCCCAAGGCTTAAAAATGAATTGTCCCCAACCAATGTTCCCTCTAACAATTTGGTTACTGTGAACAAAAATGTTTGGTTTAATTACCCTGTGAGCACTTCTTTCATTGATGCAAAAAGCCTATCAATTGTATGCTCACAGCAACCCAATCCTTTAGAACACTGGAGCAGTGTTAAAAACACAAACTTTCTCACACACAAACACACACACTCTCTCTCCCTCTCTCTCATTCACTCCCCAGACTCTCATGCACACTCGCTCATTTCTCCTCCTCTTCCACACACACACACTCATCTCACTAACTGCAGACTCTTCACTGCCAAACACTTTGAGAAGTAACACAAACCCCTCAGGACTCAAACGGCAGCAGCCTTATCTATGACACAGCAGCAATGCAAATATTATACCATGCTCTAGAACACTAATACACCACAGGCTGCCGATTTTGTGCAGCCTTGCACGCGCCGACCCCGGATTTTAAACGATACGCACGGCTACATGCGTATCTATTAAAATCCGGCATACTTTTGTTTGTGCCAGTCGCGCGAACAAAAGTACGTGCGGGCATAGTTTTTTAAAAATATACCCCACAGCCTCTAATCTACTCAACCCCATACACACTCAGGTTCTTAACCCCTACATACATACAGCCTCTCTCAGACACATACACACCCTCAGCATCTCACCCACCCAGGTAGTCATGCAAACCCCCATATACACACAAACACAGAGCCTGGCTTTCAAACCCAGGTATTCATATACACACACACAGGCAATAACCACCCCACCACCTAGGCTCTCACCCAGCCACACACATACACACAGGACCTGGGCCTCATCTTCAGCCAGTGTCTGCTGGTGGCCTCCGCATTTTCTCTCGCCGTCTTCAGCTGCCATGGAACAGACTCCAAGGTGGCCTGCTGAGGTGTGAGGTGGGTGGCAGCAGGAGTCCCGTTTATCCGAACTTTATCTCCTGCCGCCATGAGGCTGATCTAGCGATAAGAGCTGCATGTCTGGCCCCCGCGGCAGCAGGAGACGACGTCGGGATAAACGCGACTCATACTGCTCGGGAGGATGTGGAGGGAGGTGCGATGCCACATTGATCGGCTCGGGCAAGGATTTGATTTCTCTGCCTGATCCGATCCCTGCACGGGGGGAGGGGGGCTAAAAGCCGAGCGTTGCCGCAAAAAAAAAAGTTGTGCGCAGCCACGCATGCAAACAGCTTAGAGGGAACCGTGTCCCCAATCCATCAGTAGATGGCACTGGGTCCTGTGATTTCTGCTATTGGACAGGAGCTATAGTGCATGCTATGAAAGCAGGTAGCAGGAATCTGTTCATTTCAATAAAGCCATTCTACAAGCTACATTCATATTCCTTGCAAAAGTTTTTTTTTCTGTTATTTGATGAGAACTCAGAGTATATAAGAGAGGTAGCCACACAGTCGTAGCATCGCTTTCTATCCTGGCCTACAGACAGAGGGGGTAATAATTTTGAAGATTCATCATTATAAGTGTATAAATACGCTAACTAAAGAACCTTGATACACGAGTTTATTCCACGGAACACCTAACATAAAGGAGTGCGTATTCCAAGGCATTAAGGCCTAGATTTTCTAACCTACCGCCGCGTCGTGAATCACGCGGTGCAGGGGGGGGGGGGGGGCCTGCAATAGCGCCATCGTAAAATGTGGTGCTATTGGGAGCGCAATTGGAAGCGAAAAGGCTCCTTACCTTTTCGCCATCCACGCTGTCTTCGTGGCGTCCGCCCCGGTGCCGCCCCAACTCCTCCCCTTCCGGTGGCTACTCCTCCCAGACTTGAGCTATCGCGTGCGCTAGCTTTAGAAAATAAAACATGTGAGCTATCCGGCTAAATGCCGACGTTTGAAAATGTGTGTACTTCACTAGCTAAATCTTAGCCAGCTAAGTCATTATCTGCCTACAATTCATCTGGATAAAATAGGGGTGTCCCAGTGCTGTTTTCTTCCGGCTGACTTAGCCGATTTTCGGCTCTATGCAGCTGGATAACTTTAGCTGTGCCTCTGAGCAGTCCTAAAGTTGTCCAGCCGCATGAGGCCGGATAAATTATTAACAAAGTCTAAAGTTATTTTAAAAGATTTCTTAAAGATTTTTTATCCCACGTACCCCAATGTTCATAGCAAGGTACATAAATGGCATCATAAAAAAACTGAAAAAAATAACATGAGAGCAATGTTTGGTGTTACTTATCCGGCTAAGTAGTGATGGCTGAATATCCACAGACAGCCAGCACTCAGCCAGATAACTAGTTATCCAGCTAAATAGTTAGCTGACTAAGTGGCGGATTGAGCGAGGATGTTCAGTGAGGAGCAAACTTATCCTGCTCAATTAGCTATCCAGAGTTATCCTTCTAAGACTGGTCTGCCCTTAGGGATATGCTCATCTGGCTAACTTTAAGACATCAACAACATTAACCCATGTTTAATCGGAGTGACTCTTCAACCATCCACCCCACAGAGAGCCCCAAGATTGCAAAACAATACAGAGCACACACCTAACACAAATAAGAGGGTCCTAGACCATGGAACTCTCTTCCAGAGTCGCTCCGCCAGATAACAGAAAGAGAGAGTTTCAAACAAGAACTAAAAACATGGCTCTTTACAAGTGCATACGAACTAACGAAAAACTCCAATATGCTAATGACATAGCTGTCGGAACATTAGACTATGCTAACAGACTGAGCAATAAGTATTGAGTGTTTACAAAATATAACTCGAAGGATAATGTAATGGAAATCTTAGGTTATAATTCTACTTCAAAGCACCCCAAATAATAATGATATATCAAACCAGAATATGCAATTGCTGTTGAGATGAACTAGATTATGTTTAAAACCGACCTGGAAAATATATTTACTAGAAAATATATACGCTGTTATATCAACCTCGAATATGAGCATTGAAACAGAATGGGAATATTGACCCAACAAAATTAACTGATATCTGTTATTGGAAACCATTGTGATCTGATATGGAACAACAGTATATAAAACACCTAAATAAATAAATAAATAAATAAAATACAAAACAAATAAATAAATGTTCAATGACGCAGTTGTGCCACTGGCTAAGTTAGCCTGGCATCATCTCGCTGCATAACCTTGACCACAGCTTCTATTATATAATATATATATATATATATATATATATATATATATATATATGTCTTCATCAAGTCCACTATATAAACATCTTGTACCATCCCAGACCATATCCTTCAATGTGTACATAGTTCTTGCTATATATATATTCATATTTCTTTCTACATATATAGTTTTCCCTCAACACCTTATACCCTCTACATCCCATGTTCGTACCCCCACTGTTTAACATACCATGTAACCAAATCGTTCCATGTATTTTCTCTATCATGTTATACGTTATCTGTAAACCGATACGATGTGCAATCGGCTATCGGTAAATAAAAACCTTTAAATAAATTAAATAAATCTGGCTAATTAGCTGAGCTGCATGGCAGCTCAATATGAACCCACTTTTGAAAATTGCACAGGACGATCTATTTTTTTGTGGAGGATCACTGGAAAAGCGTCAACTCAAAAAATAAATGCCAACGTTATCCCAAGAATTGAATTTAGATAACAAGACGCAAATGTTAAACAGTGGCCATCATAATAGGCATCATCGCGCAGTTTGATACTTTCATACTCTGCCTTATATAGAATCATCGGTCAGAAATAAGAACACTTTTTTTTGGGAATTTTATATTTTGCCTCAAGTGAAAGTCCATCACCAGTTAAAACAGAATCCTTCACTCGGGCGACTCCAGCAGCGAGTCGGGAGCAGCCCTGGTCTAAGGAAGCAAGCAGAACAAAAATTCAATGAGAGCCGTAAAGTCATTTGTACTCCTGGGGCTGGATCTCACACAAGTCCCGTTTCTCCAGGGCCCGGAGTGAAGGTGCCTTGGTAGAACGTTTTGCTGCTGTCAGTTCCAAAAAATGCCAAACACACCGGAGACTCTGCTGGAGTGTCCAAAAGAAAAAACACTTTTCTGAGGGTGAATCAGCTGGGTAAACGGCACAGTTCAAAATACAATCCCCGGCACCACAGCTGCTCTGTCAGCGTGCAGTCCAGAGGCATGCGGTGACATTTATAGCAGGGGATTCAGTCTCACCCCCCACCCCCACCCCCACCAAGTCACCAGCAGTCTTGCTCGTTCAGTTCCCTCTCCCCTCCCTCCCCCAGGTGTCCTGAATTCTCACTCCCTCAACCGCTTCTCCCCAAGACACAGAAGTTATTGTTAGGGTTTTGAGGTGTTGGAGTGGATTCTTGGGTACTGCAGTGATGACCACGCCCACAGGAAGGAGCCCTGTGAGGAACCGCAGTACTGGGCTAGACTCAATACACGGAAACAGAGTGAATTCGTATTTATTATACAGCTAGGTGGTACTGCCCAGGGGTG
This sequence comes from Rhinatrema bivittatum, assembly GCF_901001135.1. Lineage (NCBI taxonomy): Eukaryota > Metazoa > Chordata > Amphibia > Gymnophiona > Rhinatrematidae > Rhinatrema > Rhinatrema bivittatum. The sequence goes on along the minus strand of NC_042615.1, from coordinate 811,836,480 downwards.
GCAGCAGTGAGGTAACCCAGTAGGTAGTCCAGGGGTCCTCGGGAGAGGAGACCAGTCCCACGTTCGTGAGGCAGCACAGAGTGGAAGAGAGAGCCCGGATGTAGACTCCCAGCTCTGAAACTGTAGATGACACAAGCTGAGAAGTTAGTTACTCACTGAAGTAGATAGCTGTATTGATGATATCCTGGCAGGCAGAAGTAGTAGAGCTGTAGGCACCAAGGTAGGGAGTGCAGGCCCTCGAGGAGAGAGTACCCGGTATCCCAGATAGTTACTTGTAAGAAAGCACAAGGGCCCCCGAGGAGCAGGTACCCAGGTCAGAGTTGACCCCCGAAGGGTAGAGAGCTTCCAGCGGCAGCTGGGAGCGGAAGAGCAGCTTAGACTGGTGCGATACTAGTCCTTGCTAACTTGATTAGTCAGCAACGAAGGAAAGGCTAAATACCCGGATGGCGTGACGTCACTCAGAGTGGACGCCCCCGAGGTTCCCGCCATGATGTGGATAAAGACATGGGTGGCGTATGCACCCTACGAAGCCCTCAGGAAATCCATGGTGAACACCGTCGCCGTTCCGGTGACGCCGGAGAGAGCGGCATGAAGATGCGGCAGCAGCCATCTTCCCAAGGGTTGAGGAGAGAGAATGAAGAAAGTAAAGGAGAGGCACAGAGGTTCAAGCCGTCTAAGACTGATGGACGCAACAGTTATTTGGAACCCATATGGCATTAGGCTCATTTTAATATGTATTGGGCGTGGGCTTAGCCCTCAGAAAGGCATGGATAAGGAATTACAATGTAGTAAATTTCCCATGCCAAAACAGTGCTCAAGCAACAACAACAAGAACCCAATCTATGAAAAGGCAACACTGCAAATATTACACCCGGCCCTAAACACCAATACACCTCCTATTTAGGGTGACCAACTGCCTGGTTTTGCAGCCTGTTATACAGTGTCCAGTTACAAGGGTCACCGGACACAGTAAAACCCGGTCAGGCAAGGCCAGAGGCCAATCAGTGGGGGCAGCCTGGCAGCGCCCCAATCACCTGCCTGTTTTCGGGGCTCGGTTTGACTCTCCTCCTCCTCTGCCTCTCCCACGGCTGTGCCGCACTTGTTTCTATTTCTCGCTGTCCGCCTGGGAGTCGCAGAGGAAGAGGAGAGTCGAACCCGAGCCTCAAAGACAGGCAAGAAGAATCTGCTTAGGAAAAAAAATCAATGCTCGATTTAAAAGGGAAAAAAGGGGGGGGCAGCTGCAGTCAGCCCCCGCTCCCCCCCCCCCCCCACCTCTTCCCTCCCCCTCAAGTGTCCGGTCCTGCTCCATGGAAAAGTTGGCAACCCTACTCCTATTAGGAAAACAGAACATGTCAGGCTGCCTAAAAATATCTGTAAAAAAAAAAAAATGCATGTATCAAAAAATATTGTACAAAACCTTTTAAAACTACACAGATCCCTTCTTCAGACGTCAGACATCCAGTATTTTTGGATATTACTTAAACACAGTCCAATAAAAGTTATCACAGCCTGCCAAGACTACAGTTTATCCAAGAAACAAATCTGCCATATCAAAACAACACTAACTCCCAGAACTGAAACAGTTACCACCATATACAGGAAAGCGCAGCACTGCAAATATTACAACAGCCCTAGAATACCAATACACCTCCTATGAAAACAGAACAAGCCAGACTGCTCGAGACCCCTACTCAGAAACCGCTCAATAACAGAATCCTTCCCCACTGGAAGACCGACCAACAATAAAATCAAGAAATATAAAACATTAATCATAATAGCAAAAGAATAAATATTTCAAGACAGCTGATGAATAGAACATTCAATAATTTAAACCTCATAAAAATGTTTATCAATTTCCCAAAACACCAATATAATATTTCAGAAGAGCAGATGCATCAAGCAACATCCAATAATGAATCTTCTAAGACTTATAAAATATCTCGCTTTCCATACTTGGGATTTTTTGATTCCCAGTCAGCTTGAGATTGTCATTGTTGGGGGGGAAGGGGGCTACACAAACGTTATCCTCTCTCTCTCTCACACACATACTCACACAATTTCCCTCATACTCCCTCTCTTTGTGTCTCACACACACACAAATGCTCACCCAGCGCACCCCCCCTCCCCAAACCCTGGCTCTCATGCACATGCTCCCAAGCTCCTCTCCCCACCCACTCCTCAGCTCCATCCAGAACCCCCAGTACCCAGCAGTCTTGCTCTCCAGCTCCTCTCTTCACCCAGACCCCCCAATTCCCCAACAGTTCTACTCCCAGCCCCCCTCCCCATTGAACCCCCAGCAGTTATGCTCTCCAGTCCTCCCCATCCAGACCTCTTCAACCCCAAGCAGTTAAGCTCCTCAGTCCCCTCTCCTCACCCAGCCCCCACCCCCCAGTTCCCAGCAGTCTTGTTCTGCAGCCCTTCCCCTCTCCCCAGTTCCCTCTCCAAATAGAAAGCCTAAGAAACCAAAATGAACAGTGGAACTTTAAAGAAAGAGCAAAATACAAAAAATATAATAATTCATATTCCCAAAGATGGCATCTCACAACTGCTAAAAACTCAACATTATTTCTTTGTTGTCTGATCTTGTTTTTCCAATCAGTTGGTCCTGGTCTCTTTTTCCCCCACGTTCCCCTTGTTGGTCTTCTAATTCCTTTATCAGGGTCTCTCTTCTCTTTCTGATTCTTCACTCTTCCATCTTTTCTTCTCTTACAAGCTGTCTCATACACCCACACAAGCTCTCACACATGATCTAACAATTATTTCAGTTTATAGCTGATAAAGATAGAAATGGACATGTTTTATCACACCCAACAATTAGTATTTATTCTGAAACTATGTTACCGCACCCTTATGGCACCTGTTGTGAACCGTTGTAACGGCACCTGCTTAACAATGGTATAGAAAAGACTTTAAATAAAAATAAATAAATACACACAAGCTCTCTCTCTCATGCTCTTCCACACACATAAGCTTGCACTCTCACAAGTTCTCCCATTCACATAAGTAAACTCTCTCATATGCTCTCTTACACACACAAGTTCTCACATGATCTTCCGCACACACACAAAAGTTTACATGTTCTCCTACATACACATACAAGCTCTCACTCTCAGCTTTTTCCCATACACACATGCAAGCTCTCGCTCTCACATGCTTTCCCATACACACACACAAGCTCACTCTGCCATGCTCTCCCACACATATATGCTTGTATTATCACATGTTCTCCCACACAAACAGGCAGGCTCTCACTCTCACATGCTCTCCCCCACGCACAAGTTCTCAAATGCTCCCCCCCCATACACACAAGCTGTCACACATACTTCCTTGCCTCCTCGATGATATCTGAGTTAATTTACTGCAGTCACACCTTGCACAGCAGTCCTGCAGCCTCCTGCCTTCTTCAACCACCAGCAGGTTGGACTCCACCAGGCAGCCCTGCAGCCTGCTCCCTCTTTCACCTTCAGATCTGGAGTGAGGCAACTAGTGCCCTATTGGCTGGCGCCCCAGGTGATTACCCGATTGGCCTGCCCCGGCTCACTTGCATGCTGCAGTCTGCAGGCAGATTAGGACTTGAAAATCCAGACAGTTTCCAATTTTTCCGTGGGAATTCCAGACAGTTGGCAACCCTATGGCAGGGGCAGGCAGTGTGAGACAAATGCCACAGCTGCATTCTGAGAAAGACACTTTATGCCGCCTCAAAATTCTGCCACCTGAAGCGGCCGCCTCACCCTGCCTCATTACAGAACCGCCCCATCGCCTCCTCTCCTCTCTCACTGTTACTCATAGCTCACTTAACTTCTTCTCAGCACAGCTCAAACACCGGCACTGAGATCTGAGAAGAAATATCCGCACAGCATTCACTTCTCCTCCTACCGCCTGCCCTTGGATCCACGTGGGCGTAGAAGTCAGCTTCGTGTTCGAAGACGTCCCGTCCCACGCTCCCTGCCGGCCTGTTTTTCACGTGGGGTAGGAGGCGGGACCTTCTTCCAGCTGAAGCAAAGTCCCGCCTCCTGCTGTGCTGCTGCTCCAATCAGTGCCTGGGCTCAGCTGCCACTTGCCTGCATTCAGTCCCTGCGATTGGTCCCACCCATGAGGCCCCCTTCCTACTCTGCCCAAACCTTCTTTTAATTGGCTCCCTCTGAGGTGCAGCCTGCTGTTTCAATTGGCCACACAGATGTGCAGTTGAAGAAAAAAAAAATACTTGGTCCAGGGCTGGGGATTCACTGAATCCCTCTGACTGCAGCCATTGGTGCAGTCTTTCCTCTATCTGTGCGAGGGTCTCTTTTTACCAGGGCTGGGGAAACTCTTACCCTCCAGGGTTTGGACAAATGAGATTCCCAAGTTGACGGGGTATCCCTTGTGTGGGCGAGAAAATCCCTTCCAAAATTGGTAAAAGTAGAGGGTCCAAGCTTCTCTTCCTCCCAGGATGAAGACTCCAAGTGGGTGTCCTCAGAAGGTCTCAATTTGACCTTTTACTCACGGTTCTCACTGTCTCTCTCACTCTCTTTCTCAAATCCCATGATGGAAGGGATCCACAAGGAACACAGCTCTCATTGTTCTTGTTTCCAGGCAGGAAGTGAGGAGCCAAAACTCTTCCTCCAGGGATCCAACAAAAAAGTCTTTCTTCTCCAAAACAGATCCAAACACCAGAAGGACACTGTTGTGGGTCACCACCGTTCCTCTGCTTTCTGAGGAAGTTACAGAAGGGCAGCTCTTCCCTACACAAGGCCCCCAAGCCCTCTCCCTGAGCAAACACCCCGGGGTCTCACACTCTTCTCACAAAAAAAAAAAAATGCAAAACTCCTGCAAACACAACCCAGGACAAACTACCCTGAAGCCAAGGTGTGGCCTACAGAAGTGGCTTCCTTGACTTGGCCCAGGAACTACAGACAGGATGGAGTCCAAGTTCCCAGGCACGCCACAAAAAACAGAGGTAAAATCTCCAAACATCTAACCTAAACCAAACTATACAGCACCCCCCCCCCCCCCCCCAGCTCCCAGGGGAGAGCTGCTTTTATTACATATCAGGGGGACGACCATCCCAGCACCCTCAAAGGGAAAAGCTGTATACGAATGGTGCCTCCCCCCAATTACCAACCTATGCTGCCCTAAAAGGAGTTAAGTAATGGCACAATTGGTAATGAACCCCTGGTTTGTCATTATACCTGGAACGGTGGCACAGCTGCATCAGGCTTCCAGAAAAGTTCAGGGTAACATATGCGACGCGACCATGATTTCAACCCTAACATCAACGCGCTTAGTCGGGTATTCAAACAACAACCCCATTAGTTTTGGAAGATGTCTGGATGATTACAAAGCTCGGAAGTGAGACATGTGAGTTGGCCTGGGTTCTGGAATGAGAATGGGTCTTGTAAAAACCGAGGAGAAAGATGGCCGTCCCTGGAATGGACCACCAGCAGATGTGGTAGAGGCCAGGACTTTTCGGGAATTTAAACACGCTTGTGATAGTGATAGAGGGCAGGGTAGAAACAGAGACGAGAGGTTGAGTGGAGGATGGGAGACGTTGGGGGAGCTGGTGCTGGTTTAAATATGGAAATGTATATGCTCATCAACAAGAGAAGACGGCAACTGGGTAGGGCTTATTCATAATTATCCACCCTCATCTACTGTGTTGCTGTCTGTATTTGGTTGAATCAGTGTTTGTAAGCAGGTCTGATAACAGACAGCTATTTGAATGTTCGCGGTGCCGTTTGGCCACCTGCTTATTTTCTGTCTTATCCTTAAATCATAACACAATACACATAATGTTCATTAGTCCCCTAATTGAATTAACCAACCTGGAATCACTGCCAGCCTTAAGACTCAAAATGCTCATTGCCATGATTTAGTGGGTAAAAAAAAATGCCTCCTTTTAAATGGTGGAATTATAAAGTTTAATATTGCTTGACTTCTAACAAGCTCATTCCTAATAACATTCTGGCCAGAAATGAAGCCTATGGTGTATTAAATCAAACCTAACTATGCATGCAGCTGAAATGCCTGTCTTCATTAGTACAGGCTGGCTCATCAGCTAATTGTTCAGGCAATGGCTTACATTCATGTCATCTCTTCACTGATATGCAGTGTGCAGTCTCTCTCTTCCCAGTACTGGTAAATGTTACTGGCAAGTCCTAGAATGAACTGTTGTAGTGCTACCTGAGGTCCCGTGAGGAAATCTCTAAAATGGTGGCTGCTACTGAGAGGCCAAGCAGTTTGAGACAGGGTTACACTTTCATTCCCGGTCCCCATAGACAAGCTGAGCCGGGCCTGGTTCAACATAAACAAAGAATGTGATGAATATATCTAGGCCAGTAGTTCCCAACCTGGTTCTCTGGACCTGCCCAGCCAATCTGGTTATCAGGCTATCACCAGTGTTTCTCAACCCAGTCCCCTGGACTCGCCTGGCTAGTCTAGTTTTCAGGACATCCACAATGAATACTCACGAGGTGTTTAATCCTTGGGCTAGTGTTCCTTCACAGGACCTCCAAAGACCATAAATCAAACAGGGCTTAAGCAGGTAAGGTCCTCTCCTGATGTTAATACACTCTGAAAGTCCAAGATTCCCTGTCAGAGGGGAAATTATCTAATTTAGGCCCTGAGCATTGTTCAATAATTAAGTATTACGGTCTCTTGGATAGAGCACTAATAATCTCTCTGGAATCAATTGATGGTTTCCAACTTAACTTTTACTGATTAAAGATGGAAAAGTTGATGAAAACATTAATTTATAAAGTTATGGTGTTTACGGTCCATTTTACAGCTTCAAATCTTCTAATAAATTAGTGAATTTCAACTTCCAGTTAATGTATTCTGTTACTGATGGCAAATATTCTATCTCAAATGCATTCTGATTAATGGGGTAGTGTTTTAGCCTCCTCCCACCATGAGGTGGTATACCGATTTAGATGTCCTAATATATAGTTTCATTCCTCATACCTCTAGTCCATGGCATACGAAGGGCAGGACCCTATGCAGGGGCAGATTGCAGGAAAATATCATCCCGGGGAATTTTTTCCAAACTAGCCCACGGAGTATCTGACTCACTCATATGCTTACCTCATATCAGTCTGAAACAGGCTGAACACAGACAGACCCTCATCCAATACAGAATAAAGTCACCACAATGCATAAATAGAAATGTGCAGACAAAAGTTGAACTGGAAACTGCAACATGCCAGACTCTGTATGCAGTGCAACAATGGATAAACAGTAACCATTCCACATAAAGCATCAAACAATAAAATCAAGAAATATAAAACATAATAGTAAACCCATACTAAATAAATGATCAAATATTTCAAAACTGCTGATGAATTGAACATCCAATAAATAAAAACTCATTGGGAAATGTTTCAAGTTTCCCAAACACCAGTAAAATATTTCAAAACAGCACATACATTAAATAACTAATTTTAAAAAAATCTCTCTTTTTTTAAATTTACTGTTTTGAAATATGTTTTTTGGTGTTTGGAAGACACATCAAATAACATCCAATAATTACAAATGTTAAGGATAAAAAAATATTGTGCTCTCCATACTTGAAAACGTGTGACTTCCAGTCATCCTAAGATTGTCATACATTAGTAGGAGAGAGTGGATACACAAACTTTCTCCTCCCTCCCACATACACATTGACAGAAACAAATTCCTTTTCTCACACACACACACACACACACACACACACACAAAAAGACAGTAGCACACTCCCTTTCTCTCTCACAGGCACAGACAGAAGCATGCTCACACATACAGACAGAAGCACCCTCTGTCTCTCACATACAAACACACCCAAAAGCTCCCTCCCCCTCACACATACAAACACAAAGAAGCACCTTCCTGATCTCACATACATACATTACTCATACACACACATCCTTCCTCTCTCACAACTGTGCCTCTGCTTTTTCTCGCCCCGCAGCCTGCCTGTCAATCTGGTGCCGGTCCCCGGCTGAGCAGCTCCTTTCTTCGACCCCCGCCGGCCTGGTCTTCGACGGCGGCCAGCAGCTTCTGTCTTTCGCCCTGCTCGCCTGGTCTCTGCCAGCAACCAGCAACCGTCATTTTCAACCCCTTCCAGCGGCCTGTACCTGAGCAGCTCTTTATTTAGGTGCGCAATTCCTTCCTTCGGGCCCACTAACATGGAAGACACAGATTGCGAGAAGAAATGGCCAGAGTTTCCCAGCACTGTGGGAGCAGCACGTGAGACGCGCGCCGAAGTCCCAGGCCAATGCTGCTGCTGCTGCTGCTGCTGTGTTGGTCAAGGAGAAGGGAAGTACAGGCCCCATGCAGCTGCTACATTGAAAATTAAAAAGCAGGCTTGAGCGAGAGAAGAGATGATACTGGCTGATGTTGGTCACAGTGGCTCCGCAGGCAAGGGGCTGCTGCAACCAACACCAACCACATGATAGGCCTACTGGCCCACCGGGGCATACCCGAAGCCCCAACAGATCAATTCTCCTCTGACCCTATGTAACACTGCACATCAGTTCTCATCTGAGGCCACTAGTAGTGTCACACGATTAATTCCAATGTCTGGGTGATACCAAGATGACCAGATAACCAGAAGTCTTGTGCCCATTCAAGGACTTTCTGTCATAAACACTGGGGTACCTCCGTCTTCCCGGAAGGAACTGTGAATGCTGCCACAATCCGAATTTTAGCTGGATCGATAATATGCTATGGAGGGTCCAGGGTTCCTTCAGTATCGAGAGAGAGCGTCAGCTTGATGATTCTTCTCAGTGGGCCAGTATTGCATCTCAAAGTCAAAATGATTAAAAAATAGAGCCCGGCGAGCTTGCCTGGGATTTAATCTCTTAGTTTGTGCCAAATGTTTGAGAATTTTGTGGTCACTGGGTGCTTGGTTCCTTATAGCAGATGTCACCATTCTTCCATGGTCAACTTGACCGCTAGCAATTCTCGGTCTCCTATGGTACAATTGTTGTCCACTGGTGAGAATTTTCTTGAAAAGTAGGAGCACATAACAAGCATGCCATTGTGGTTAAGTTGGAGGAGGACAGCGCCTACCCCAAGGGTCGATGCATCTACCTCAAGAATGAATGGCTTGGACGGATCTGGATAGTGCAAGCACAGGTTCTGACTACATTTCTGTTTGAGTTGCCTGAAGGATTGGATGAAGTCTGCTGTCCAATTTTTGGTGTCCTAGCCTTCTTAGTCAGGGCTGTGAGCAGAGCTGCCAAGAAAGAGTAGTTAGGTATAAATTGTCTGTAGTAGCTAGCGAACCCCCAAGAAGCATTGCTTTGCCTTGAGGCCTACACGCCAGGTCCAACCCATGATGGTTTTTTATTTCTCTGGGCCTACGCAGAGGCCTTGGCGAGAGATAATATATTCCAAAAAGGGAAGCTCTACCTGCTCAAAGGCAAACTTCTCTAACTTGGTTTACAGGTAATGTCAAGCAGCCTCTGGAGGACCTGCTTCACATGACTACAATGTTCCATCAGAGACTTGGAGAAAACTTGGATGTCATCCAAACAGACAAGCACATGGGAGTAGAACAGGTCTTGGAAGATCTCACTGACCATAAATTGAAATACCTCGGGAGTGTTGCAAACACGAAGGGCATTACTAGATATTCATAGTGCCCATCACGAGTGTTAAAGGCAGTTTTCCATTCGTCACTTTCTCAGATTCTAATCAGGTTGTATGCCCCACGAAAATCCAACTTAGTAAATATCTGTGCATCGTGAAGGCAAAGAGCTCAGAAATTAAGGGAAGGGGATAGCGGTTCTTCTTGGTAAAGGCGTTTCATTTCTGGTAGTCGATGCAGGGACACAAGGACCCGTCTTTCATCCCAACAAAAAAGAATCCAGCCCTGGTGGGTGACAAGGAAGGGTGAATAAAGGCCCTATCCAATTTCTCTTTGATTTATTTAGCCATTGCGTCGGTTTTGGGAGCAGAGAATGGGAAGACACTGCCTGTGGTCAGGACCTTGCCAGGGAGCAAGTCTATGGCACAGTCCTAGGAGTGGTGAGACGGCAAGACCTCCGCCTGTTGTTTGTTAAAGACATCGGCAAACTCCGTACACCGGCAGGAGTTCCTGTTTTCCTGCCACGGGGCCCTTATAATGCGTATACGCGCCAAGAGTAAGTCAGCGGGAGCAGCGGTCTGACAGTGTCCATGCCGCATTCGTGAATCAGCAGCTAAGAGCAGTATCCATGCCACAGCGGCCCTTTGATGGCATCAGGGATGAGTCTGGCAACTCATGGGGGCATCTTGCAAGCTATGAATCATAACAAGGGCCTGTATGATAGGTAGTTTTAATTCAGTTAAGAGCAAGATCCTGCAAACCAATATCATGGAGATGCTTCAACAACAGATGATAGTCTACAGTTTTGAAGACTGTACTCATACCTAAAAAGACTAGTAGGACAGCCTTCCTACTAATTGTAAACTGATGTTTTCAGTAAAGAGACCAGAGCAGTTTCAGTACTAAAACTCAGGGTGAGGCGGCCGCTTCAGGCGGCAGAATTTTATGGCAACAAAAATTGCCCCCTCTCACAACACCGCTGTGGTGTCCACCTCACCCTGCCTCAGTGGCATAACGAGGGGGGGGGGAGGGCAGCACACAGCAGAAAGATCGGCAGGGCTGTGGTACCATCACGGCCCGAAGAAAAAGTCACCTCCAGATGCTCCTCCTGCCTGTGCGGCCCCGGAATAAAAACGTTGCCGGAGCCGCACGGGCAGGAAGGAGGAGGAGGAGCATCTGCCGCGGGCAGAAGAGAAGCTGCGTCCTGCATTTGTGGCACAGCCGCCATGGATCCCAACTCACGGTGGCCGAGAAGAGGAGGCCAGTAGCAGGGCCGCCGTGTATCACACCTCGTGGTGGCCCGAGAAGAGGAGGCCCGGCAGCAGGACAGCCACAGATCCCATCTCGCAGCGGCCCGAAAAAATCAGGGCCGCCAAGGAGCCCATCCCGCGAAGAGGAGGCCCAGATATGAGAGAGAGGCCCTATAGAGTGTGTGTATGTATGAGAGTGAGTTGAGAGACTGTGTGCGGGAGTGAGAGACTGTGTGTGTGAGACAGCATGTGAGAGAGAACCTGTGTGTGAGTGAGACAGCATGTGAATGTAAAAGCCTGTGCGTGTGTATGTGAGAGAAAAAGAGCCAGAGAGTGTGTGTGTGTGCTTGTGAGAGAGAGACAGCATGTGAGAATGAGAGCCGAGTGTGTGTGAAAGAGAGAGAGAGACAGCATGTGAGAATGAGAACCTGAGTATGCGTTTGAGGGAAGAAGGGAAGAAGACGGGTGCAGAGAAAACAAACAGACAAAAGAGACCCTGTAAAAGGAATTGGCAAAAGACCAAGAAAGGGAAGGTGGAAAAAAAAAAGCCTGGGACCAACCGATTAGAAAACTAAGATCAGACAACAAAGATAAAAAAAAAATAATAATTTTTGAATTTTTAGCACTTGGCATATGTTATCTTTGGGAATGTGCAAGAGTAGCACTTTCTCTATGCCGATCTTGTGATGTACGAGATCAGCATGGAGGAAGTGGAAGCCTGCAAATGTTTAATACCGCGGGGCTTGCACAGAGGAGGAAGCAGAATGGGCTTCGGTGCCAGTAGCAGCGATCGGCTGTTTTATGAGGAATGATGGTGTTTCTATTTTTCCATTGTCGCACTGCATACAGGTCTGGCTTCATGCAGTGTCCAGTTCAGTTTTTGTCTGCACATTTCTGTTTATATTTTATTCTTTATTTGGTGTTGATCCGTCTGTGTTTTACATGTGTGATCGAAGGGACGTATTCTGCTGGCATGTAGTTTGTGTGTAGGGGTACACCAGCCTGACTTATTTTATTTTCCTAATAGGAGGTGTATTGGTGTTTTAAAACCTGGTGTCATATTTGTAGTGTTGTCTTTTCAAAGGTAGGGTTGTTACTGCTTGAGTGCTGGCATTTAGTGCTGTTTTGGTATGGGAGGTTTATTTATTTATTTAGGATATTTCTAGGCCACTTATAGCAAACATATTGTACTAAGCAGATTACAATGTAAACATCAAATACATCATAATAGGTTTACTATAATGTCGTTGTTATTCAGTTTACTCATGGCTTTCTGAGAGCTAAGCCCACCTCAAATGTATTTTACAATTGGCCTAATCACAAATGTCTTTTTTTGCAGAGTCTTCTGGTTGGCACCAATGCAGTGCATGTAAAAATAATATACATGATGCTATGAAATGTTTACCTTGGAAGACTATGGATATCTTTTTTCACGTACAATCTGTTATTATAAATGCACAGTTTTTAAGTGTGTGTGGTGAGGGCTCGTGTGTAAAGTTCACCTAATGCTCCTGACATCCTTGCACTGACCTGGTGAGAGTGTGCCACACACCGACCCCTCACTATTCACCCATTTCCCACTTCTCCAGGGGGCAAATGCTGCGGAAATGTGGGAGGCAGGCTGTAGTGTTCCTGGGAGTGTAGCACGAAGTATCATCAGCGATGCACCGTCTGCCGTTCCCTTCCTTTCCCCCTTCTGTAGCATTTCCAATCACCGGAAGGGCCGGACTCCAAGGGGACTCTCTGCCCCCGCATGACCCTCTCCATGATTTGACCTGTGCTTTGCCTTTGGGGTGGGCGGGTGGGGGGAGGGGCACCATCTCACCCCCTTAGCCTCAGGCAGCAGATTGCCTTGAGCCGGCCCCTGCTAAAAACCTCCTGATTGATTTGGATGGAGTACAAATGTTTTTATCTAAAAAGGTAGTAAACTGCAGTAAAACAACTTTCTCCGGTACTTTTGAAAGTATAGGAAGATTTGAAACTGGACAATAAATGTCAGAGTGAACAGGATCTATATTGTGCTTCTTGAGTGTCGGACGCACTATAGCAGTTTTAAGTTGCCTATATACTGTTTATTACATCGTATGAACTCCAGAAGGAAAGTCTCTTTGGCAAACTGCAAGTATTAAGAAGAGCATTACGGTAGCAGTAAATACGAGAGTTTGAGATTGAATCCGACATGCCCTGGCTTACGTGTGAGGTTCATCCCTGCACGGTACGTGCAAAGCTAACCCATTTGTAGAGGCTTTTGCCTCCGCTCCACAAGATCTTTTTGCTAAAACAGCTACAAACAAGGGGACATCCACTAAAATTATAGGTTAATAGAGTTCAGTACCTTCAAAGGAAAGGCTTTTTTTTTTTACTTGAAGACTGGTAAAATTGCAGAACAATTTGCCAGCATAAATAATTATTCCTAAAATACCAAGGGCCTGATCCACTAAGCTTTTTTTTTTCTCCGTAGACACAGAAAAGCGTCGGTGAATCAGGCCCTATATTAATTGAAAAATGCGTTGGGCATGCTTACAGAGGAAAAAGATATTGGTGGGTATGACGATATCGCCATTCTCCAGAGAAAAGTGATAATCTAGTGATTCAACAAGTTTGCTTATTGTAAATGTTGCTTTCTGTAGATAGCAGGATAAATTAGCCATCTCATGTGGTGTGTTGCTCCAAGCTAGTAGAGCTTTTGAGCTCTACTAAGCATGTCCTAAGCATGTGCAGGAGCTCCCATGCTGGCGTTGCCTCGTGGGTCTCCTCAGTCTATACCAAAGCAAATCTAGCTCTGTAATGGACTCTCCAGGGAGGTGAGTGGGTATCTATGGAAAACACCGTTTACAGTAAGCAAACTTGCTTTTCCATCACTAAGCAGGCTGAATTAGCCATTACATGTGGGGAGTCCAAGTGAAGAACCACAGCGGTGCATTTACTTAGTAAGCAACCTGGCCCTCAATATAGAGAATGGACTGCAGTGAGAACAGATTTTGCAAAACTGCTTGTCCAAATTTACTGTCAGTTTTTTGAGAGGCTATCAAGACAATAGTGGGAGGTAAAGGTATGAATGGAAAACAAAGTTGCAGCTTTGAAGATATCTTCAGTGGGTGCTTCTAAGCAATGGAAGCAACCACTGCCAGGAGCAGCTCAAGGCAACCTTCTGCCTGAGGCGAGGAACAAGACGGCGTGTCCTCCCCCCCCCCCCCCTCCCATCCCCCCCCCCTCTGCCAACACCCAAAAGGCAAATCCCCTGCCCTGACTGAAATGGATTAGCAATGAGGGGCAAACTTTCTCTCTCCCAGACCAGTCTCTCACTCACCCCTCCTCCCAGACCAGTCTCTCGCTCTCACCACTGTCACCCCTTCTCATAGATCAGTCTCTCTCTGTCATCCCTTCCTCCAAGACCAGTCTCTCACTGTCACTCCTCCTCCCAGACCAGTCTCTCACTCTCACCAGTCACTGTCATCCCCTTCTCCATAGATCAGTCTCTCTCTCTCTGTCACTGACACCCCTTCCCCCAAGACCAGTCTGTCACTGTCACCCCTCCTCCCAGATCAGTCTCTCATTGTCACCCCTCCTCCAAGACCAGTCTCTTGCTCTCACCAGTCACTGTCACCCCCTTCTCCATAGATCTTTCTCTTTCTCTCTCTCTCTGTCACAGCCTCCCCCCCAAGACTGGTCACTGTCATAATCTCCCCCCAGACCAGCCTCTCTCACCAGTCACTGTGTCATCCCCTGCCCCCAGACCAGTTTCTCTTTTATCTCTCTCTCTCTCTCTCTCTATTCAGTCATTGTCATTCCACCCCTCCCTCTCCAGAACAGCATCTTTCTCTCCTCTTCAAGAGCGGGGTGGGGGCTGGACTTCCATTTGGCCAAACTCAAGAGGCTCCAATGGGAGTTTGTCTCCAGCTCACTGCCTTGCTTTTGCCAGGTTTCCTGCTCCGCTCCCTTCTGGCCACTGCCCTGTCCTGCCCCAAACCCCCAGTCCTTGTGTGCTGCCTGCCTGCAATGCTGCCAGCTGCTCCCTCCAATCGACTCTCCCGCCCAGTCACACCCCCCAGGCTCCGCCTCCCTCCCTGAGATCAGCAATCTGTGCTCTACTGCTCTTCCTTTCCCTCAGGCCCCCCCCTTCCGAGCCGCTGAGTAATAGCAGAAACTTTGGAACCTAAGCTGAGCCACTCACCAACTTTTTAAAAATAATAATGGCTGGCTTAGCTTTTTATCCCGCAGGGACAGCACACAAACAGCGCGCAGTACAGACGGCAAACGGCACCACGGCTTCAGCAAGGTGAAGCCAGCCATTATTATTTTTAAAAAGTTGGTGAGTGGCTCAGCTTAGGTTCCAAAGTTTCTACTATTACTCAGCGGCTCGGAAGGGGAGGCCTGAGGGAAAGGAAGAGCAGTAGAGCACAGATTGCTGATCTCAGGGAGGGAGGCGGAGCCTGTGGGGTGTGACTGGGCGGGAGAGTCGATTGGAGGGAGCAGCTGGCAGCATTGCAGGCAGGTAGCACACAAGGACTGCAGGCAGGCAGCACACAAGGACTAGGGGTTTGGGGCAGGACAGGGCAGTGGCCAGAAGGGAGCGGAGCAGGAAACCTGGCAAAAGCAAGGCAGTGAGCTGGAGACAAACTCCCATTGGAGCCTCTTGAGTTTGGCCAAATGGAAGTCCAGCCCCCACCCCGCTCTTGGAGAGAAGAGAAAGATGCTGTTCTGGAGAGGAGCAGAGTGGTCGTACCTTTATTGCCTTCGGCAGTAAACTGGTGCACCATGCGTTGCCATTTAAAAAATGCGCATGTAATTGAAATCACCAGTTCACCCGGTCCATCTCCAGTTCACTGAGACCCTCCCAGTACTTCACCCTGAACTCCCGCCTAACAATAGCAGTCAGCAGATGAGTCTGAAATCAACTGCACTGGATAATTTGCAGGTGTAAAATTGCACGGATAAGTCAGCTAATGTTGTTTTCACGTAAATCTATCAAACAGCAACTTACGCGCTATTCCTCTTGGCTCTGCACCTGGAACCGCACCTTTGTTTGCGCGGGTGAATGTATGCGTGAAACCAAAAGTGCGCGTGTACATTTGATGTTTATAAAATAGCCTATAAAAGCTATTGACTAATTTTGCAGAGATGATTTATTTGAACACTAACTCCTATGTTTGTACCTGAGGCAATGGAGAGTGAAGTGACTTGCCCGAGGTCAGAAGGCTCCTCGGTGGGATTTGATGCCTGGGTAACCCTGCTGCTGTAACCCCACTAGGCTACCCCTCCCCCTGCATGGCTTTGTAATTAGGGATCCTCTCTGTTTTATCCCCTGCTTTCTTGTTTAGTCTCTGCCACCGCCCCCGGGAGGACCTTCTATGCAATCATCTCCCTTTCTATCTCTGTGAATAAGAACAACTGCTTTCTGAAACCGCTGGGAAACGTATTCATTCTGGAGAAAGGAAATGTTTGAATACAGGAAATAAAAGTCTCCAAGTCTTTGTTTAGAGGTGAATTATCTGAGGGGCAGGGGTGGAGGGGAGTTACTGTTGTTTCCTTGCTCCATCGAGGTGTTTGCAGGTTAATACAATTTTTGTCTGCTATGGACTGTTTCTCCAGGGTTTGGTTTTTTTTCCCTGTTTTTACAATCAGAAAGCCCTTGTATGTTGCCGTGGGCTTTTTTTTCTTTGTTTCACCTCTGCAGTACAAAGTCATTTTTGTGTTTTTCTAGGACTGACTTGTAGGGCCTTATATTATTATCTGTAAAGCGGTGTCAATATTGGCGGTGCTCCTGCTTCTTCGGGAGAACGCAGGGAGCTGCAAGTGCTCGAATAAAACAAAGACCGAAAGCAGTGGACAAAATGTACTTTTTGCTGTTTTCAGTTGAAAAATCTATGTAAAGTGAAAAAAAAAACAAAGGGGCCACCAGCACCGGACCCTCCTGCGGCCGCTTCCTCACAGGAGGCCAATGCTGGGATCCCAGGGGGTAGAAGAGAGCGGCATCGATCGAGCAGGTAAAACAGAAGACATTTGCCTTGAATATTCAGAAGGCCGCGCTGCTTGAGCACTGGGGGAGCCAGTGAAGATGGCGGAGGACAGGGCTGAAGAGGTAACCGGCGCTGCTCCGCCACAGAGAGAGAGCCCATTGCTTTTAACCTTTGAGCACAACAGGCCAAGGAAACAGTTTTAAGAAAAGCAAACGACGCTGAGCGAGTTCGGGCTGAGATGTCAAATCAAGCAGCGGCCATTCAGCCGGCCTTTATTTATTTATTTATAGATATGATGTCCCCAGATCCAGATCGCAATATCTGTCCCTACGTTTGATGATCTTGGGCTTGGCGTTACTGCCCTGGCAGGCAGAAACAGTCCTCCATTCATTCAGTAATCTCGGAGGTTCTCTGGAAGGCCGAGACTCTGGTAGGTGTAGCCCTCGTTCCAGTCAGCTCTTGGGCAGGGGAGCAGACAGAGAGGGTCTCGGACCAGGGTTCCTGTACAGGGAAGGGAATAACGTCTTTTCAAGGCCGGTAGGATTTGGTCTCTCTCTCTCTCTGGGGCTCTTGTGTACACCAGTCCAGTCCCTCCAAAACAAAAAAAAAATCACGCTTCAGCTCCAAAGCCGTTACTCAAAATAAAAAATCTTTACTTTCTTAGCATACGGACAGGTGGATCTAAAACCAGTGGGTTATGCACCTCTACCAGCAGATGGAGAAGGGGCAAAGCTGACATCACGGTATATAAACCCCTGCTCTGACATCAGCTTAAAAATATTTTCAAAGGAGAAAAGAAGAAGGAGATTTATTTATCCCGCTCTCCTATGGTGATACCTTATGGTCCCTCAGTTAAGAATTCCTGAAGTGATGTCTTTGGGATCCCTCCCTTGGATGAGTGCCTTGGGTCTGGTAGCTGGGTTTTTTTTTCAGCGGGCGTGGACCTAGCTGTAAAAAAAATAAATAAATACATACACAGCTGAAGTGCAAGTGGGTGCAGGAAGCCAAGCGCAGCAGTGAAGGTCCTTGCTCTCTCCCCCCCCCCCCACCCCCCTGCAGCTGAAGACTGACCTTGTACTCAGGCAGGACAGGCTGAGATCAGGTAAAGAGTAATTGGAAAAAAAAAAAAAGAGAGAGAAGAAGGGGAGTTCAGGGATTAAGGGATTGCTCTTCCCCCCCCCCCCCCAGTCTGCGTACTCGACATGTACTCTACTTCCTGCCTCCGGTGGAGCTTAGGGAATGTGGGCACCTTGGGTTGAGGGGGCCTTCTGGCTAGGCCTCACTCTCAGACTTGTCTCGTTCACCACATGGTAGGCCGTGGCGGCATTTTTGAGTGTTTTTTTTCTGCGCATAAGACTGCCCTCTTCAGTTGCGTCACATGGGTGAAGCTGGGAGGCCTCGCCAGTGTGTAAAAAATCAAACATCCTTACTCTTCAGCTGCTTCCTCAAACTGATCCCAAAGTGTCTTAAAATGGTTGGGCTACACCGTGTTCAGACATCCAACCCAGACCTGCCAAGAGGGAGGGACTGAGGGGTGTGGAAGGTTTTGTGACATCTGCTGGCCAGACCAGGGACGGGGGGGGGCTCTGCCACAGCAGTAAAAAAAAAAAAAAAAATCAAAGCAATACAAGAGTACAGGAAAACAGTTCTTCACACAGTATTCAAAAGGTAGACACAGTCTTAGTCAGTGAGAAAAGAAAAAAAATCAAATCCCCGGAAGTCAATTTCTCAGGCTGCTTGAGTAAACAAGTGCGGGACTCAGGAGCGCCTCTGATCCCTATGGGCTTTCTCTCCCTTAAGACCCCAGATGGGACTTCGAATCCTCTAACTTGGAACAGAAGTACTCAGACAGCTCGCTGGTGAGCACGATGGCAAGGACAAGTTCCTGTTTCTGAGATCTGGGAATGCTCACCCTCCTGCAACTCGCTCCCTCCTGTGCGGATGGGAAAAATGCTTAATGCAGAGGTCCTGCAGTGAAATGAGCGTGCAGTACACGTATTCCAGCACTGTTTTGTGCGTGCTAGAGACTTTTTACACTTATTTATTTATGAACATGTAAGACTGTGCATTTTTTCAAAGTTGGTCTCACGTGGACTACAATAAATTTAAATTTAATAAAGCAATAGAAAGGCTTACAGGTGCTAAATAGTACAGAGCCCTCAGTGCCAGTATAAGGCGTTCACATTTTATAACCCATCTCTCATAACCTGCACTCATCCACCTTCACCCCTCCCCTCCCCCAATATCACATCCCCCATATCTCATAACCTGCACTCATCCACCTTCACCCCTCCCCTCATATCACATCCCCATATCTCATAACCTGCACTCATCCGCCTTCATTCCTCCCCTCACCCAATATCACATCCCCATATCCCATAACCTGCACTCATCCGCCTTCATTCCTCCCCTCACCCAATATCACATCCCCATATCCCACAACCTGCACTCATCCACCTTCACCCCTCCCCTCCCCCAATATCACATCCCCCATATCTCATAACCTGCACTCATCCACCTTCACCCCTCCCCTCATATCACATCCCCATATCTCATAACCTGCACTCATCCGCCTTCATTCCTCCCCTCACCCAATATCACATCCCCATATCCCATAATCTGCACTCATCCCCCTTCATTCCTCCCCTCACCCAATATCACATCCCCCATATCCCACAACCTGCACTCATCCACCTTCACCCCCCTCCCCTCACCCAATATCACATCCCCCATATCTCATAACCTGCACTCATCCACCTTCATTCCTCCCCTCACCCAATAGCACATCCCCCATATCTCATAACCTGCACTCATCCACCTTCACCCCTCCCCTCACCCAATATCACATCCCATATCCCATAACCTGCACTCATCCGCCTTCATTCCTCCCCTCACCCAATATCACATCCCCATATCCCATAACCTGCACTCATCCGCCTTCATTCCTCCCCTCACCCAATATCACATTCTCACATCTCATAATCTGCACTCATCCATCTTCACCCCTCCCCTCACCCCAATATCACATCCCCCATATCCCACAACCTGCACTCATCCACCTTCACCTCTCCCCTCACCCAATATCACATCCCCCATATCCCACAACCTGCACTCATCCACCTTCACCTCTCCCCTCACCCAATATCACATCCCCCATATCTCATAACCTGCACTCATCCACCTTCACCTCTCCCCTAATATCACATCCCCCATATCTCATAACCTGCACTCATCCACCTTCACTCCTCCCTTCACCCAATATCACATCCCCCATATCTCATAACCTGCACTCATCCACCTTCACCCCTCCCCTCACCCAATATCACATTCCCATATCCCATAACCTGCACTCATCCGCCTTCACTCCTCCCCTCACCCAATATCACATCCCCCATATCTCATAACCTGCACTCATCCACCTTCACCTCTCCCCTAATATCACATCCCCATATCTCATAACCTGCACTCATCCGCCTTCACTCCTCCCCTCACCCAATATCACATCCCCATATCCCATAACCTGCACTCATCCACCTTCACCCCTCCCATCACCCAATATCACATCCCCCATATCCCATAACCTGCACTCATCCACCTTCACCCCTCCCATCACCCAATAGCACATCCCCATATCTCATAACCTGCACTCATTCACCTCTCCCCTCACCCAATATCACATCCCCCATATCTCATAACCTGCACTCATCCACCTTCACCTCTCCCCTAATATCACATCCCCCATATCTCATAACCTGCACTCATCCACCTTCACCCCTCCCCTCACCCAATAGCACATCCCCATATCTCATAACCTGCACTGAGCCACCTTCACCCCTCCCCTCACCCAATATCACATCCCCCATATCTCATAACCTGCACTCATCCACCTTCACCTCTCCTCTCACCCACATCCCATAAACTGGACTCATCCACCTTCACCTGCCTCCTTTTTCCTGGTTCTAAATCCCCAGGGACCTGAAAGACTTTAATGATGCTTGTTCCTCGAACCTTTTCCGTCAGAAAGCAAACAGTAGAATTAGGGGGTCACGATATGAAACTTCAGGAGGGACGACTCAGGAGCAACATCAGGAAATATTTCTTCACAGGGAGCTTGGTCAATACCTGGAATGCTCTTCCCGAAGAGGTGATGAAGATGAAAACAGTCAAAAAATTCAGAAACTCGTGGGATAAACACTTTGGATCCCCAAAGGCTAGAGTTGGAAATTAAGAAAAGGGTACACCGAAGGGGGGGGGGACCAACAGGGATCGGAAACCACCACCTCTAACGTAGAAAAAAATCATTTTATATTCCGTTTAGTGGATGGACTCTGCCAACTTTGGGAATGTGCAGCTCAGGATCTCTTATTTTGCACAATACAGGAGGAAATGTATTTCTCTTTCGCTTCCTCTGGTGCTGCCTGGCAGGCAGAATCAGGTTTCTTGGGGTTTCCAGTTCAGGTTTTGAATGTAGGCTCATGGCGCCGGGATCCCTGTATTGTTTCCGATTGAGCTGGAAGGACCATAGGGGCAGGAGGAAACTGCTGGATCAAAATGAAAATGAAAGCCCCATTCAGCAGTGTCCTGGCTCGTGTGTTATGTTCAGGCTGAGGGCGCCCTTTTTTACTTGGCCATAGGTGCCAAATAGTCTGGCTCTGCCTTAAACAATTAGCTTACAGGATTCTGACACAACTGTGGCATCCTTCAGTGGGTGGGAGAAAGGGGAATTGGATTCAGACAACAGCCAGCTCTGAGCCCTTACTTTTACGGTCCAGGGTAATGATACGCAGACATTAGGGAAAAAGCACAAGACTGCTTCCATGGCCAAGTCCAAAATTAAAGCCCGTTCAAGCAGGAGCCTTGTCTGGATTATCAAGAAGGCTGCTCACCCTGTAAAAATGTTGATAGCAGTTATTTTGTTATGGGTTTGACAATTGCTTAGTTTGGATTGTTAATCTTACTACCCTTAACAGATGGCATAGAGGTAACCTGCACAGAGTTGCAGTTACTACCCTTAACAGATACATGGGGGTAACCTGCACAGAGCGGCAGTTACAACCCTTAACAGACACATGGGGGTAACCTGCACAGAGCAGCAGTTACAACCCTTAACAGATACATGGGGGTAACCTGCACAGAGCAGCAGTTACAACCCTTAACAGACACATGGGGGTAACCTGCACAGAGCGGCAGTTACTATCCTTAACAGAAACATGGGGGTAACCTGCACAGAGCGGCAGTTACTATCCTTAACAGAAGGCATGGGGGTAACCTGCACAGAGCGGCAGTTACTACCCTTAACAGAAACATGGGGGTAACCTGCACAGAGCGGCAGTTACAACCCTTAACAGATACATGGGGGTAACCTGCACAGAGCAGCAGTTACAACCCTTAACAGACACATGGGGGTAACCTGCACAGAGCGGCAGTTACTATCCTTAACAGAAACATGGGGGTAACCTGCACAGAGCGGCAGTTACTATCCTTAACAGAAGGCATGGGGGTAACCTGCACAGAGCGGCAGTTACTACCCTTAACAGAAACATGGGGGTAACCTGCACAGAGCGGCAGTTACTACCCTTAACAGAAACATGGGGGTAACCTGCACAGAGCGACAGTTACTACCCTTATCAGAAATATGGGGGTAACCTGCACAGAGCAGCAGTTACTACCCTTAACAGAAACATGGGGGTGACCTGCACGGAGCGGCAGTTACTACCCTTAACAGACACATGGGGGTAACCTGCACGGAGCGGCAGTTACTATCATAAGAAACTTGCTGGGCAGACTGGATGAGCCATTTGGTCTTTTTCTGCCATCATTACTATGTTACTATGTGTAACCCTTTTTTTTCTGAATTCTCCAAAGCCACACATGTCTCCAAATGCACACAAAAATAATTTTTATTGGAACTATCTTCACTGTTGCTAGTCCCCTCTTGAATGTATTACTCCAGGGGAGAGTTATTTCTGTGGGGGGAAGCTGATGCTTATGGCCCTTGCAGTGGTATAAATCTCTCAACAGTGTGTGTCTGCGTATCAGATAATGTGCTGTGGTGGTGCTGAGCTGGGACAGGTGCGCTGAACACAGGACTGTGCTTTCAAATAATATCTTACTGATTTCTTCAAAATCAAAGCAATGTCCAATCATCCATAAACTGAAGTTACAGCTGTACGTCCACTCTTTTCTGAGTAGGTGCCTTTGTCTCAGGTTCCTCGGGTGATTCCTGTCCCTCCTGCCTCGAGTGCGTAAGAGGCCTAGTCTCTGCCGGAAAACCCTGCTCTGTGTGGGGGTCCCCTTAAAACATGGAACAATCCTACCCGAGTCCAAAGGTGTTTGTCCTTCACCCAGCCTGCGCCTGTGTCCCGGGGAGGAGAGCCAGTGGTGGGTCTCCTAATCTGGTTTTCTTCCTTTCTCCCTCAAACTCAGTCCCATTGACCTTTCAGAGGGTCACATGCCGTGACGCTTGACGTCACGGCATGTGACTGCCTTGAGCGCCGAAATCGCACGGGCGTACACAGGCGTGCATTCATTCACTGCCTGCGGGGGCTGCCGGAGGCCGCTTTCGCCGCCGGCTCCCTCCGCCTGGATGAATGCACGCCCGCCGGCTCCCGCCGCCGCCTGGATCAAACGGGCACCCACCCGCCCGCTGGCTCCCGCCGCCGCCTGGTCTGGTTTTCTTCCTTTCTCCCTCAAACTCAGTCCCGTTGACCTTTCAGAGGGAAAGCCTGTAGATGGAAAAGATCAGGCTACACCTCCGCTCAAAGAAAAAGAGAAGCCTTGACTCCAAATTTAAAAAAAAACAAATCTCTGGGCTGCTACTGACACTGCAGACCTTCTCTGACCTCGAAGGGTCCTGGCAGGCCGTCAAGATCCCGTGATTGGGCCATCTCCAGAGGTAAACCCGGCTGCACTCTAGTAAAGTAAATCGCAATCAGAAAATCTTCTTAAATAAAATCCCAGATCCTTAACGAGCAGGGAGTACCTGAAAAAGATTACGCGTAATTGGGACGCGTAATTGGGATTTTTATATACCGCGGCACGTAAAAAGATACATCACCTCGGTTTACAATAAACAATAAATTAGCAACAGGCTTTATAGACAACAGGCTTTACAGAAAGTAAACAATAAAAACAGCAACAGGCTTTACATAAATAACGGATTTCAGGAGTACATAAAATAACTCATTTAACTATTAAGAATAAATGCATAATATAAATCAATAATGAAGCAGGAGAGAGAACATGCAATAGACCTGTAAAGGCCTATTTCGTTAGTTAATGTCAAGTCACAAATATTGAACATAGGGTAAGCGGGTGTAAAGGGAGAACGGAGAAATTAGCTGATTGAAGCAAAAATAGGGGAGAGGAAAAGGATCAGGGAGATAGTGAAAAGAAAACAAGAAAACGGTATTTCAGATTAATCGGTGATCATTGCGTGAAAGCTTGTTCGAACAACCATATGTTATGTATATATGTTAGAATATATGGAGGTCGTCCATGGTGCAGTCCGGTACGTAGCTGTTCGAACACCACACTAACACCAGGTAGAGGGTAGGCGGTAAACTAACAGGTTTAGGACGCGGCAAAATAGCGGGTTACAAAGGAGATAATCGGAGCGCGCGTCACAGTATCGGAGGGGAATAGCTAATTCCTTCATTAAATAGCTAATTCGTTCATTTACATATCATATACATGCTGCATGCGGAAAAGGTTACGGGTCGGTTTCAAGAAGCGCTAAGGACGCGTGAAACTGGAGACTGTATCGCAGGATCGCCTTACGCGTCCCAATTGTGCGCCCACAGCGAGTTAATCTCCAACCGCACCTTACAGTATCGAGCTGTAAGGGGGTCATTTACTAAAGCAATTGCACGCGAAAAGTCCCTTTTCGCGTGTGATCACTAAATGTGGGCGGCGTCAAGACAGGAAGAGGAGGAGTCAGGGTGGCGCCGGGGCAGACGCCGCAAAGACGGCGCTGACGGTGAAACGGTAACCTTCCGTATCGCTGCCTATTTCGCACCGAATAACTACACCTTTAATGGTGTAGTTCTTCGTTGCGACACCGGCAGTGATCGCAATGCGGAGGTGCGATCACTGCCGGCTATCGCGGGGCCGCCCCCCCCCCCCCCCCCCCCTGGACCGCGGGATTCAGAGAGTCCAGTGGTGTTAGTAAATCCAGACCTAACTCCTAAATGGTGGGGTATTAGGGCAATCTGGGGGCCAACCAAGGGGCTGCCACATATATTTCTCAGCCTGTACTCACCCACCTTCACCTTTCCTCTCACCATATTGCATATCCCCCATATCTCATAACCACCTTCTCACCCAATTTCAAATCCCTCGTGTCTCACAACCACTCACTCACTTTCACTTCTCCTCTCACCCCATTCCATACCCGTGTCTCACAACCTGTGCTCGCTCATCTTCTCCTCACCTCTTACTGTATATTCCATATCCCCCATGTCTCATAACCCATACCCATCTGCCTTCACCCCTCCTCTCACTCAGTTCCACAATCCTCCATATCTCATAACTTCTATTCACTCGCCTTTACCCTCCTCCTACCCAGTTCCGCATCCCCCATTTCACATAACCCGTGCTCACTTGCCTTCACGCTGCTCTTCATCCCCTGGGTCATATGTAACAGACACCTTGTTCCGTTACTATCAAGGCCTGGGTGAACCCGTATTAAGAACAGAGCAGGTTAGTGAATGGGGGAAGTTTACCATTCAAATGCAGCCCCTCCCTTTGATGGGCCTGGATTGGCCATCCCCCTGCAAAGGTTGTTTTTTTTTAAATAATTATCTCTTTATTAATTATCAATAATTTAACAATGAAAAATAATAATATTGCACTTTCTGACTGATACATAATTCAACAAAATAAGGGGAAAAAAATATGCATGTTTTGTCTAACAACCAAAATCAAGCCCAAATCTAGGGGGAGAATTGGCAAATTTTATAAAAGCAAAAACTTTTACAACCTCAATCATGGTTTGCTGTCAGGTAACCGTAACTTATGTAGTAGCTTCTACCCTATAATCAAGTACCTCTTACACACTTGGTGCGGCCGGTGATTTATCACGTAAGAATGTCTCCAGACAGGACGGGTCCAGGAAAACATCGGTGTTACCTTGGTAGGGTCACAGCACATCTGCAAGGAAACTTTAGGAAAAACAGTGCCCAGCCCCCAGGCAAACCGTACGCTGCTTAAGAGATAAAAAATGTTTCTACGTTGTTGAGTTTCGCGAGAGACATCTGGAATGATTAAAACTTCCTGACCACGAAACCTTTCAGATTTAAATTTAAAATTCTGTTTGAATATGAACTCTTTATCCATACGAGAAACAAAGGAAGCTAAGAGTGTAGCTGTATTAGAAATAACATCCCGAAGAATCTTGAAGAAATGCAGATAAATCAGTACTATGAATCGGGACAAGTACATCAACCATCCCTTCAGATGTAACCTCTCTTCTAAGGTCAGGAAGATAAGAGCACTTGGATAGCCTGATCTCCTTATCCTGAACAATCTGTAATACTTCAGTAATGTACTGGTGATAGTCTAGATTTGGGAAAATGTACATTCATAACATTTTATATCTCATTGCATTGTCCAACTGTTCTATCCTATTATGCAAAAATTAACAATCCTTAACATTAGAGGATAGGGAAGCCTGTGTATTCTTCACTAAATGACTAATAGTAGCCACTTGCTCTTCTATAGCAACTAACTTATGCATCAAATCCAGAAATTTCCTAGAAGCACCCTTTAAGAAAGTACACAGTTGTGAGACAGACTGAGTAAAAGAATAATCCATCTCTGAGACGACTTTCCAAATGTCTCTAAGAGTTACTTTTGTTGGCTCTTCTATGTCCCCAGGTAATCGTGAAGGAGATAACTCCTCGCAAACCAGAAGCATGGGGGAGCCATTAGGCAGAGTCCAGGGTAAAATTATCGCCAGTTCCTTGATTTGGACTTGGAATAATTTGTCCATTAGTAAACATATTTCCTGGAGATAATGAGTCCCCTGAAGATAGCAGTCAGGGTATAGGGGGAGGAGACCGACCACCCACGCTCAGGGAAACCTCACCTGTTTCTCCAACATCTCCAGCCACTAGATTTTCCGGTTGAGCAATAACACATATGAGCTGTTGCTACATTGCTACTGTAGTGGGTGTTGAGGCTGAAGGGGTGGATATCAACTCCCCCTTTCTCTTTTTCCCTATTCCAAACTAAAAAAAATAAAAGATCTAGAAGGGGTGCCCTCCCCCCCTTTGGTGTGTGGCTTCAGCGCGCCGACGGTGGTGCGCCACAGGCCAGACGCTTATGTCCTGCCGGCGCCCGCCTCATTGTCTGCGTTGTCCGGGCGCAGAAGGACCAGACGGTAGCCTGTCGAGATAGAGACAGTCCCCCCCCCCCCCCCCCCCACCCCAGCGCTCTACAGAGACTCTGGAGGCAGTCCCTTATGGTTTGCTAGCAGTTAGGACGTAGACAGGAGTTTTCATGTGTTGATTTTTCAGGCCCAATCAGAGGAACCAGGCCTAACCTGCCTGGGGATCCTGATCAGGGTGGTGAGGGTTTTCCTTTCCCAGTTCACTCACTGGCAGGTTAGGATTTTTCCCTCCGGGTTGTTTTTTACAATTTTATTGGTAGGAGCCCGGGCACCAAATGGGCTCAGGGCATGGGGAACTGCTCAGATGAGGGCTGACCCGCCCTCCACAGCCTCAGTGAAGACGGAGGTGGCAGTGACCAGCTGCAAGGAAGAAGGCCAATGTTAACGTCTTTCGAAGAGAAAAGCACTTAGGTTTTTGAGACCCAGGAGGAAGGTTTTGCCTGTTCCTTTCTTCCTGCATTGGAGCAGGGTGAGTTGCCTGTTTCCACCCTCCCACCTGGGATCCAGAGAGAGTCTAAGAGAATCAGAGAAGTAACAGAAGATCATCTAAATCCTGAGTAACAGCAAAGCAGAGATCGCTGAGGACATCCATCTGGCGTCTTCGCTCCCTGGAAAGAGAGAGGATTATGGCTCTATGCAAAGGACAGTGCTGACCATTTTTACCCGGATTTGGAAGGGGTTTTCCTGCCCACCCGGGAGCTCCACTTATCCAAACCCTGGAGGGTAGAAGTTTCCCTGGCCCCGGTGTAGAGATTCCTGCACAGATAGAGGAGAAAGACATTCAGAGGATTTTGTTATACTGCCATTCTACATTTCGATTGCTAACAGTAAAGATATTCTTTTTGGGCACTAACCAAGTGTTTATTGGGCTTAATACTGCACCCACGTGGAGGAAGAAAAGACACCGCACCCCAGGGTTAGAGAAAGAGAGCACCAAAGTCACCCTTAGCCCTCCTAGAAGAATCTCCCCCATAGACAAAGGATCCAGGCCCTGGGGAAAGGGGACTGTGAAAGAGCAAACCAGAGGTCCCAGCCCCGAAGTGTAACAAATAAGTTTATGGCCCCATGGGAGTGCAGCTGGCCTCCCGGGATAGGGTGCTCATCTGCCTTCACTCTTCTCTGACTCTCCAGCCCTGTCATGTCCTGCCACCCAGCACCTTTTACTGTTGGAAAGCATCATCTAGCTGCTGTTTGTAATAAAGAGACTGCAGCTTATTGACATCACATGACTGAATAATATAATCCATGCTAATGATTTGTACGCTCCTTTTGCTCTTATTGACTGCAGCATCCAACAAAGCAATTAATGAGAGGAGAGGGGAAGCCATAAACGTATCCCTGGAACTATCTGCGAGAGCTCATTCTGCCAGCCAGCCTGCCCTGCCGAGCCTGGTACTGTCCCATGCCCTCACCAATGCATAGTGCTTAGACGCAGGAGCAGCATCTGGTGCCACACCCAAGGCTAAAACGCGGAAGCCCCCTTCATTTAAAAACTCTACACATTCTGCCCTAAACAACAAAACCCCTACTACCGAAGTTCCCCACCGCTCTCCCGTCTATGAGTTCCATTTACATGGGGATCCCATCCCCACTCCCCATTTGCAGGGAATGTCATTCCGGGATCTGATCCGCCCGGAATCCCGTCCCACTGTCTCGTCCACGCATTCCGGGATCTGATCCGCCCGGAATCCCGTCCCACTGTCTCGTCCACGCATTCCGGGATCTGATCCGCCCGGAATCCCGTCCCACTGTCTCGTCCACGCATTCCGGGATCTGATCCGCCCGGAATCCCGTCCCACTGTCTCGTCCGCGCATTCCGGGATCTGATCCCCCTGGAATCCCGTCCCACTGTCTCGTCCACGCATTCCGGGATCTGATCCGCCTGGAATCCCGTCCCACTGTCTCGTCCACGCATTCCGGGATCTGATCCCCCTGGAATCCCGTCCCACTGTCTCGTCCACGCATTCCGGGATCTGATCCGCCCGGAATCCCATCCCACTGTCTCGTCCGCGCATTCCGGGATCTGATCCGCCTGGAATCCCGTCCCACTGTCTCGTCCGCGCATTCCGGGATCTGATCCGCCCGGAATCCCGTCCCACTGTCTCGTCCGCGCATTCCGGGATCTGATCCCCCTGGAATCCCGTCCCACTGTCTCGTCCACGCATTCCGGGATCTGATCCGCCCGGAATCCCGTCCCACTGTCTCGTCCGCGCATTCCGGGATCTGATCCCCCTGGAATCCCGTCCCACTGTCTCGTCCACGCATTCCGGGATCTGATCCGCCTGGAATCCCGTCCCACTGTCTCGTCCGCGCATTCCGGGATCTGATCCCCCTGGAATCCCGTCCCACTGTCTCGTCCACGCATTCCGGGATCTGATCCGCCTGGAATCCCATCCCACTGTCTCGTCCACGCATTCCGGGATCTGATCCGCCCAGAATCCCGTCCCACTGTCTCGTCCGCGCATTCCGGGATCTGATCCCCCTGGAAT
Organism: Rhinatrema bivittatum; assembly: GCF_901001135.1. NCBI lineage: Eukaryota > Metazoa > Chordata > Amphibia > Gymnophiona > Rhinatrematidae > Rhinatrema > Rhinatrema bivittatum. The sequence goes on along the minus strand of NC_042615.1, from coordinate 811,806,847 downwards.
CCCGTCCCACTGTCTCGTCCACGCATTCCGGGATCTGATCCCCCTGGAATCCCGTCCCACTGTCTCGTCCACAGGGCTCGATCCCCCCGTAACTTCTCACCGTGCTCCTTTTTCATTCACTTTGTCCCCTGCTGCTAACTTCTTGCTCAGTGTTTGCAGGCTCGGTGGGCGAAGCTTTCTCTGCCCCCGTTGCTCCGGGGGATTTGTGATCTCATTTCGGTCGATGTTTCATTGAAGTGCTGCCTGATGAAAGGCGAGATGGAGGCAGGGCCCTCTCTGCCGCGTGCCGTGAGCGTCTACCTTGGCGCAATTCCTGTAGAGCGCCCCCCCCCCAAAAAAAATAATTATCAGACAGCAAGTTTCAGACAAACGCAGTGCAGAGTTACCCCCATGGAAGCTGCTGCCAGAGGACAATACGGAGATTAATAGGATAACTGCATTTAGCAAAGGGATTAGGCACCTTTATGGGAGACGGGCCATTCACAGATTATGCAAGATAAAGAGTCAGCAATGTCACCCCAGGGTCAGTGCATCCCTAAACCAGGACAAGGGACGCCTTGCTCCCTCGTTTCTTATACTCGTCCTCCGAGCTTCTGCTATCGGAGACAGGAAGCTGGGCCAGAAGGGCCTTTTGGCACCGGCAGACGGGCAGGATTCAAGCAGCCGGTCCCAGGCCTGCAATGAGCTCCACGGCATGGAAGAGCGAACGCAGGCCTGATGAAAACCAGCACCTGCTTTATCCGCAAAGCGCCAGGCCCAGCCCCCGGGGGCAAGCCCAGAGGAAAAGGCGGCATCTGCTCCGAACAAAAAAAGGCAGAAACCGCGTTTGATCCCGATGAGAATGGAAATTGCCACGTTTGTCCGTGCCTGGCCCACGGAGCTGTTTCAGTTCTACGACTTGCGGGATGTGGAAATGCACCAGAGGGGCTCAGGGTGGTTTTTTGCCTTTTCACGCTGAGCTGGGGGTTGGTGATCAAACAGTGCGGACCGAGGCCTATGTTTAAAGGCCCCTGCAAGCAGTCAGAGCTGGGGGGGAGGGGGTCCTTCCTGTTCCCCGCCGCCCCGACTTCCCCGGGGCAGGCTGCTCACCACGGGCCCGGCTGGAGAGCAGGCCTGCCGAGCTCCGAGGGAACGGGGGCAAAGGGAGATGGGATACTGGGAATCAGATGCGCACATCGTGTTATGGACGTCCAACCGAAAGCGGTAATGAAAGAGCTCTTTGCGGAAATTAGTGCCGGTAGAATTAGTTAGAATCCCCCTTTTCTTGTGGTTTCTTTATTTTACAGTTTAAGAACTCCTGGGTCTTTCTGCTGCGCTGTGATTTTTATTTCGCTTTTATTGTCGTGAGGCTTCTGCACTTTGCGAGCATGGGAGGGAACAGAGGCATAAAAAATTCAGCGGTGGACGCAGGCCAAGGGCTTCCGCCTTCAGTTCGCTTCACAAGTCTCTGAAAAGCGGAGCCGGCAAGGGCGTTCAGCATGCAGTGACTGTAGCTGCGGTAACAGAGAAACACCCCCCCCCCCTCCCTAATCCTTCCACACTGGCTGCAGCCTCCCCCAGAGCTGATTCAGAGGGAGCCTTCGGCGACTGCAGCTCCGTCTCATGCACCGGTGTTTCCCAATCTTTTCAAGGCCAAGGCACTCCTACATGACTAAAAATGTTATGTGGCCCAGCCACGGTGGCGTGGGGGTGACGGGCACAGTAGGGGATTCAGTAAATACATCCCAGAGTACCATCATCTTCTCTTCCCTCCCCCACAACCCCCAGACATTATCACCTTCCCTCTCTCCCCTCTGCCCTCCCTCACACCCTGCATAATCACCTTCCCTTCCTTATATCCCCCTCTCCTCCCAGCATGATTGCTTTTCCTTCCCTCTCCTGCCCATACCCTGGCATAATCACCTTCCCTCCCTTTCTAGTCTACTCCATGTCATAATGACCTTCTTTTCTCTTCCCACTGGGGGGGGGGTGTCTATAAGAGACAGAGAGGCCAATGTAATAACGTGTGCTGAAGCTGCCGCGGGTTGTGCGCTCACATCCGAGGGTCTGTATGTACATTTTCCCATGCAAAGCCCTATATGGGGGATGTAATAGCATCTTGTGCACGGGAAAACGCATACGAACGCGCTTACCGACCCGTGGATTTTTTTTTTCCTGCACGAATGCGTGCTAATGGCATACAAAGGAGACGATCACCTAATCATGGGCAATGCAGGGAGCCGCGCTGATGCTAGTGCGGGTTTTTGTTTTTTTTTACCGCCACGGTTGGAACATGAGTTAAGTGACAGCGCCAACTCGTGGGTCGTTTTATTCCATCGCCTGCATTGGTGTGGTGTGGTGGTGGTTGTGTGTCCGTCCATGCAGCTCTGGTGTGACTTATGAAGGAGATTTCTGATGGGGTCCAGCTGTTCCTGATGCTGTGGGTTCGCCAAAGGGATGACAGCAGCAGAAGGTCTGGCAAGCGACGGAGGTCGTGGCAGGAGAGGTTGGTAATTATCTAGGCGCCTTTCTGGGCGCCCGAGCATCCAAATTCACGCCCAGCTGAGCGCCTGCCTCGCTGCCATGCGGTGTGAATTATCACCCATGAAAATATTTGCCATTTTTTACTGCAGCACAGAGTTATTAAGAATATTAAAAATACATTGCAGGATCGTGCTTTCACTGAACAGGGAGATCCGCTCGCTTGCTCGCTTTTATGCGCGGATTATCAGCACGGCTTTTCAGCCAGGATGCGGCCGCTTATGACATGGGGCCTTACCGCGCTTATGTACGCGCGTTTCTTCATGAGAGCGTGGATTTCAGCGTACAAATCATTTGCATAACTTTTTTTTTTTTACGTCCCACGGAAGCACTAGCTCGTAACTAGCGCCTATATTGCCGTGGATATTATTACATCGGCCCCAGTGAATGGAAGTAGGAGGAGCCAGGTGGGATGCTGGTGTGTGTGTGTGTGTGTGTGTGTGTGTGTGTGTGTGTGTGTGTGTGTTTGGTTGGGTTGGGGGTTAGAACCAAGGAATAGGGCAATAGTATTGGTGGTGAATTTTGAATTTTTGTCACCCTAGAGGTATACAAGACTTTAAAAATAAACCAACTCTTGAAAGGGGTGCAGTAGTTATGAACGTTTGAGAACCACTGCCCTACACCCTACAACTGGAAGACCCTCCTACCAGGAGGGGCAGATTTGGAAAAGAAAACCAGTGGGAATGTCCCAGCCACAGCTCCAAGCTGGCAGAATACCTCGAAGAGAACCTGAACTGCCTGGAGCCCCCAAAAGCCAGACTCTGCCTGCAGTGCAACACTGGAGAAATACTGCACAAAACAGAATTGTTCAGAGAGGCACATTTCTCCCAAAATGAGAGAGAAAATTGCATTCTTCTCACTTCCCATTCTCTAATACAGAAACAGAAGAAACAGCAGCTATAGCTCACCCTCTGAAGCCCACCATGTCCCCAGCACTCTCACTCCCTTCTCCCCACAAAGTCCCCAGCACTCTCACTCCCTTCTCCCCACAAAGTCCCCAGCAGTCTCACTCTCAGTCTCACCCTCCCAAGTCCCCAGCAGTCTCACTCGCTATCTCGCCACACTGTCCCCAACAGTCTCACTCACTCCCAAACCACCCCCTCCAAAACCCCAGCAGTCTCACTCCCTCAGCAGTCTCCAGCAGTGGCCAATCCAAGTCACAAGCACCTGGGAAAGTATCCAAACATTAGACAGATCACAAGCTACTATTGCTTCTTAATTACCATAATAGCAGTTTATAGATTTAACCTCTAGGAACTTATCCAAACCTTTTTTAAACCCAGTTACACTAACCAGGGAGGAGGAATAGCCTAGTGGTTAGAGCAGTGGACTATGAACCAGAAGACCAGGGTTCTAGTCCTGCTGTCACTCCTTGTGATCTTGGGCAAGTCACTTTACCCTCCATTGCCTCTGATACAAAAAATTAGATTGTAAGCCCTCTGGGGATAGAGAAATACCTACAGTACCTGAATGTAAACCAGTGTGATATCTCAATTCAGATGAATGTCAGTATATAAAATAAATAAATAAATAAAACTGCTGTAACCAAATCTTCTGGCAATGAATTCCAGAGCTTAACTATGCACTGAGTGCAAAAGAATTTTCTTTGATTTGTTTTAAATGAGCTACTTGCTAACTTCCATGGAGAGCCCCCTGCTCCTTCTATTATCTGAGAGAATAAATAACCGATTTACATTAACTTGTTCACGTCCTTTCGTTATTTTATAGACCTCTATCATATCCCCCCCCTCGGTCTTCTCTTCTCCAAACTGAACAGCCTGAACTTCTTTAGCCTTTCCTCATAGAGCAGCCGTTCCACCTGATAAAAGCAGCAGAGGGCAGCACCCGTGGCGGTGGTAATGACACTGCCGGAAGAAAAAAAAAAAAAGAAGTCAATTAGGGCCAGAGATTCAGTGAATCCCTAGTCCTGACTGCACACTTTAACTCGCTCTCTGGTCCTCTCCAGATTGTAATGCCCTTTTCCGTGGTCTTTCCCCACAAACGTCTCTTCCAAATTTTAAAGAAAAAGGGAGAGAGGGGACAGAGAGACCCACATGGCCCCATCACAATGGGCCAGTTCCTTCTGCACACCCGTGCAGATGGAGGGAGAAGTCGCTGTGCTGCAGGAAGCCGACCTTGGTTAGTTAACCTCGGCTGCCAGAGCTCCCCCAATGCTGCGGCTTCCCCACCACATAGAACCAGTGACATCCAGTGCTCAGCGCTACGCCCTTTCGGTTTCACTCGGCCTTAGGGATCAGGCAGAGGCCGGTAGGACTCAAAAGGAGTAAGATGAGGAGGTGCTGTGTGCACTGCCCGTTGACTACCACACTCCTGGGGGGGGGGGGGGGGGGGTCATGCCGGAGCCGGCACGAGGAGGCGTGCAATACGAGCACGGTTACGCAGGTTCTGGGAATGGGGCTCCTACACGCCGAAGAGCCACCGCTGGCGTCTCTCGTTGCTGTGAGGTGCCGGCCTGGATCTGAGCGTCCGTAGGTGGTGGCTTTTCCCGTGAGGCACCTGATCAGGTCCGAAGGCGCCCTGGTTAGGAACAGGCTCGTGTTTTAGGTTGGGCATCGCTTCATCCCGTCTGCACTGGCAACTGCTGTCCGTCAGATGTCCTCCTACAGCTATACACTATGTAGCCTTCAATAAATTACGTTGATATTTTGGAAAGTGAACCCTCTTGTTCCACCTGCCTTGCTTCTATTATCCCTTGTTATACTGCCATCCTATGTTCTGCTGCGATACTGCTTGGCTTCGTTTTTCTGCAGGGTATAAGTCGTCGTTAGCTGCCGTTTGGATGTTTTGAACTTCCTAATTGGGCTTCTTGTGTTCTGCCTTTCCTTTCTCTGTGTGTTTCCTCTCTTTCTAGTGCTCCTTTGGCCTGGGACTCTTTGCCTGGAGGAATTTTTCAGTTGGCAAGCTTGCTGCTCCTGTTTGTTCGTTTGCTCATTATCAGCTTCTATCAATTGTAGTTTGGCTTCATCTCAAGTCCATTACAGCATCAGAGAACCTCTTTACAGCTGTTCCAGCTCCTGAAACCCGTGCAGTTACTCTTAACTCCCATTCATCTCAGCAATTTGTTTTATTCGTTGTTTCAATAAATGTTTGGAAGTTAAGGAACTGAGTCTATTTGGTATCTGAACCTGGGACTAAAGGCTTTCTAGCTAACTAGAAGTACAAAGCATGACATCGTCCTTTGAGGGCAGCATAGTTTATGTAATCTACTGTGCTGCACCACACAGAATAATTAAGAACATAAGAAATTGCCATGCTGGGTCAGACCAAGGGTCCATCAAGCCCAGCATCCTGTTTCCAACAGAGGCCAAAACCAGGCCACAAGAACCTGGCAATTACCCAAACACCAAGAAGATCCCATGCTACTGATGCCAGTAATGGCAGAGCTCCCTGGCTGGGAAGAGCGTTTCATAAATAAACGATGATGATGATGATATTTGCTGCAGCTTTCCCCAGAGCAAAGCCTGAAGAGAGAGAGTCCGTCCCAAACTTTCATCCAAGGGACACTACTATAGTCCTGCAGTGGTTGCTGTGGTTCTGGCAGCATGGGAGCTAGCGGGAATGTTGATTGCACCGGCCAGGAGACAGAGGCACAGCCTGGCGGCACTCGCAGCAGCTTTCCCGGGAGCTGAGACTGAGCAAGCAGTCAAGTCGTTGAGCAATACTCATGGCTACAGCTTTCCCAGAAGGCAGAGCTGATGCTTGCATGGAATTAATTGAAATTAGCCCGACAGGTACACAGTTACCCAAAGGGCACGTCTTTTTACCGACGTCAGCAGAGGTATGACCAGCGCACACTGGCGATCAAAAACACTGGGTGCATCAAAAACTAGAAACTCGAGGTCACTTCTGCACATTCTTGCTAACCTGAGACTTGAGGGGGGAAAAAATTGGAAAAATGTTAAATGTGGTAAATGTGCGAGGCACCCCATGCATTAATGGCGGATCCCGTCCTCCCGCTTGGTTCATTCTTGATCCTTCTCCATTAGTAAATGGAGGCCTGGGCCTGAGTGCTTGAGCCAACCTCCAGTTTGAGTCTGACACACCCACTGCTACCCAATCAGCATGCAAAGCGGGGTAGCCGATTCTTTCTTTTCAGGACAGGCTGGTCTAGCTCTGGTTTTACCCATGTATGGGATACTTAGTAAATCAGGCCCATAGTTAAGTTGAAATAAGACCAAAGGTTAATCAAGCCTACCTTCTTCTAATTGCCTAAAAGCTCTCGCTCACTCTCTCTGCCTTTGTGATAATCCAAAGGATGAAATAAAGAACACTGTAGACAAAGGAAACGTCTTTCTGACTCCAAACATGGGGTCCCCTGCATCAGTTGCCTCATCAAATCCCCATCTTTTTCTCTTGTCCAGTTTTCTTCTGAAGTTTTTTTTTTTAGGCTTGCAGCCGTGGCAGGCTGCTGTGGTAAAATGTTCCATAAGCGTGACGGACCATGGTAAACTCAAAATAAATATCCCAGATCAAGTCCAGACGCAATGCGAAGGGGCTTTAGGTCAAAAAATGTAAAAGGCTGAAACCACAAATCCCACGGAGCAAATTCAAAAGTAACGCCTCCCCCCCCCATTCTTAATCATCTTCCAAAATCGTTTTACATAACTCCGACTCGTTTTTGGATCCTTAACAGGACCCTTTATCAGGGATGCACAAAGGGAAATGCACAGCACATTCCTACCTTCCCGAGCATAATTTGAAAATGTCCAAGCCTCTTAAAAGCATGCACTGATGACATGTGATAGGAACCAGACCTCCGGGGTACTAAAGATGTGGATGCACTCTGCATTTCACTCTTTTCTTGATCAAGGTTCCTATTAAGGAACCAAAACCCCTGATTCTACTACTAGTAGTAGCAGTTTTAAATGATTTCTAAAGGGCTACTAGACACATGCAGCGTTGTAAGGACACACATAAGAGAGAGTACCTGCTCCATGGAGCTTACACTCTTGTCAAGACAAACAAGAGTCTGTGTGAAGTATATTTACCGTTAAGAAGTGGTGAGGATGGAAATTTAGCTAACTAAATCTGGTTGGGGAAAAAAATGCAGGCCTGACGTTACCTGGGTAACTTTCCCCAGTGGATAACTTTTCCACTCCCAGGCCCTCTCAATACGGGACCACAGATGAGAGAGAGAAAAATGCAGGCACAAAGCGATGAACTCCTCGTTGCTCTGCTGTCCTCTCCCAGAACCTGAACATGCTGGAGGAGGCTCCTGGGGGGTTACATTATCTTAGCTGGTGAAACCCCCTCCATAGGAAACTGGTAGCAGGCCACAAGAGATATTCAAATTCTTTGAAAGATTTTTTTGTGAAGGGGGTGCACTGAGCCCCATGGGCGGTTTCTAAGGTTCTCTACCCCGGTGGTTCTTAACTGGGTCCTCGGGACCCACCTAGCCAGTCGGGTCTTCAGGACAGCCACAATGAATATGCATGAGATAGATCTGCATTCAGTGGAGACGGTGCATGCCAGTCTGCCTCGTTCATATTCACTGTGGCTATCCTGAAAACCCCGACTGGCTAAGTGTGTCCCGAGGACCTGGTTGAGAACTCCTGCTCGTCCCCCGTGATTATGAATAATACCATAGGGTCTGCTCAGCCGGCATTGCCCAACACAGAGTCCAGCATTGGAACCGATGAGTTTTGGGTGGGGGTATAACTTTTTTTTTATGCAATCCTATATCTACATGGACCCCATTTGCTTGCATGTTTCTAAGGAATATCAGTGCTGTGTCGATTCATCTTTTGGTTTTGGATCGTAAGTAATAAGCTTGTCATTTTGCTTGTTGGGAACCAGTAGCCGTTAACCAGTGATTGCAGCGGCGCCCCTACTGAGAAACCATCTTTTCCTGTTTTTGCTAAGACAACTGGGTCATAGAGATTAGTGGTTGCTGGCTGTCTAACCAGTACAAGATGCTGTCCTTCTCTTCACTGGTTCTCAGCCCAGTCCTCAAGGCCCTGCCTAGCCAGTCTGGTTTTCAGGATATCCACAATGAATATCTATGAGACAGATCTTCATGCACTGCCTCCACAGTATGCCAGTCCAGCTCATATCTATTCAATGAGAACTGCTGCCTCACATCTTACACACAGACAGGTCCGGCTCTAGGCTGACCGGCGCCCTGTGAGAAATTTGAAATTGGTGCGCCCTTCCCCTCCCAATTGGCAGCAACAGCAGCTGTTCCAGTACCCATCTGTCCCCCTCACCCCCTGCCCAGCACCAATATCCCCTCTGCCCTGCTCCCTTTTCTCCTGCCCACACTGCCCAGAATTCCCCCCTCTCTCTCTCTCTCTCCCTAGCATCCTCTTCTTTTCCTCCTTCTCTGCCCAGCAGAGGGAAGGGGCAGTGGCGCCCCCATGAGCAAGGTGCCCTGTGCAGCCGCACAGGTCGCACACCCCCGAAAGCCTGCCCTGAGCACAGGTGCAGATTTAAACTGGAACCTTATAACAGAATATAAAAGTCCCGCTCTGGGTCAGAAGTCCTGCCTCATCCTGTTGGTTGTGATATCAGAGCCTGTACCTTTTTAGGACTTGAGGGAAGAGTGGGTGCTCTGAGATAACCCCAGGACCAGATCAGCCTGTCCTGCAAAAGGCTGGAGCGAGTCAGAACGTTAAACCAAAGCGCAGACTGAACTGAACTGAGGTAGCACAGGACTCAGCTCACGCCTTCATTTTTGGGGACGGCGAATCATCCCTCAAACAGCCAGGCTCTCCCTGTTGGCCGATGGCCAGACATTTGGCTCACAGATGTGCTAATTCTTCTCCCTCACGTCTCCCAAACGCCAAAGGGGCAAAGCTAGATATCAGCAAACGAGTCCATTTGCTGTCGGCCTACATCTTAAATCACACAAGAATCCAAGATTACGTGGGATGTATCAATCTCGGGAAGAGATACGTTTAATAGCGTCTGAGGGGGACCATTTACTTCACACAAATAGATGCGAGCTATCTGATTATTTAAGCCTTCAGTCCAGCGAATGCATCCCACAGCACTGGAAGAGCCCCCTTCCTGTATCTCTGCTTAAATACGCTTGGGAGGGTTTGCTCCTACTATCTTCAGCTCTCGGCGGGTTACTCGTTCGTTTTCAGAGTGACTGAAATCTTTTCAACCCAAGGGTACGGGGCACTTTCCAAGGAAGCGCGTGACAACAGGGGAAAATAGTGCCCATGAAAAAGGACATTTGCTAGCAGTTCTGTGGGTCATTTGCTCGATTCTTACATTGTGTCCCCTTAGAAGAAAAGCTGTCCCACGCTTTCTGTGCCTATTTATTTTTGCTGCAGGTTTGTTGTTTTGGGATGTTAAGAACATAAGAATTGCCACTATAGGTGAAACAAAAGGTCCCATCAAGCCCAGTATCCTGTTTACAAAAATGGCCAATCCAGGTCACAGGTACCTGGCAGGATCCCAAACAGTAGATTGATCCCATGCTGCGATCGCCTAAGGATCAGTAGTTGCTTTTCCCAGGTCTATCTGGTTAATAACAATTTACAGACTTCTCCAAACCTTTTATAAACCCAGCTAGGCTAACTGTCTTTGCCACATCCTCTGGAAACGAATTCCAGAGCTTAATTGTGCACTGAGTGGAAAATAATTTTCTACAATTTGTTTTAAACGTGTTACCCAATAACTTCATGGATGTTGCCTGGTTTTTGTCTTATTTGAAATAAATAACTGCTTTACATTTACCTGTTCTATTCCGCTCGTGATTTTATAGACTTCTATCATATCCCCCTTCAGCTGTCTCATCTCCAGGTTGAACAGCCCTGACCTCTGTAGCTTTTCCTCATAGGGGAGACAGGATGGAGGATGGTCCAGAGAAGGGTGACCAAAATGATGTGGGGTCAGTATCGGAGACTTATGAGGAGAGGTTGAAGGATCTGAATATGTACACCCCGGAAGAGAGGAGGTGCAGGGGAGATATGATACAGACCTTCAGATACCTGGAAGGTTTTAATGATGCACGAACTTTGATCCTTTTCTGTTGGAAAGAAATCAGTAGAACTAGGGGTCATGAAATTAAACTCCAGGAAGGATAACGCGGAACCAAGGTCAGGAAATATTTCTTCATGGAGAGGGTGATGAATACCTTCTGGATGAGGTGGTGAAGACAAAAACAGTGAAGGGATTCAAAGGGGCATGGGATAAACACTGTGGATTCCTGAAGGCTAGAGGATGAAAATGAAGAAAAGGATGCATGGGGGTAACTTGCTGGTGCGGTGGTTACTGCCCTTTACCAAGAAGCCTTGATGCTATTAATGCAACTCCTACATTGCTCTCCACTTCAACTGCAGGGGGAAAAGGGGAATTGAATTCAGACAGCAATCAACAAGGGCCCCCAACTTTTACGATCTGGGGAACTGATAAGCATGGGGGTGACCTGCACGGAGCAGCAGTTACCACCCTTAGCAAAAGGCATGGGAATTACTATCCTTAACCAATAAGCCTTGATGCTTTTGACGCAACTGCAACAATGTTCTCTGCTTCGATAGGGGAAAGGGGGTGGCGGGATCGAGGAATTGGATTCAGATGACAACCAACCCAGACCCTGACTTTTACAGTCTGGAGTACAGATGCGCAGACATAAGGGAAAAAGCACAGGACTGCTTCTACGGCCAAGACTATAAGCAAAGCTCGTCAAGCAGCACTGTCTGAATTTTCAAGGAGGTTCATCAACCAGTAAAACTTGTTGCAAGCAGTAAACTTTTTATGGGTTATGGATAACTGCACAAAGTGGCATTTACTACCCTTAAGGGAAACATGGGGGTAACCTGCATGGCGCGGCAGTTACTACCATAAGCTTGCTGGGCAGACTGGATGGATGGTCCTTTTCTGCCATCATTGCTTATGTTATTATGTTCCATCCCCTTTGTCATTTTGCTTGCCCTTTTCTGTAGCTTTTACAGTTCAGTTATTTATTTATTTATTTTTTAGATGAGATGACCAGAACTGCACATAGTTCTCTATATGTGATCTCACCATGGAATGATACAGAGGCATTATGATATTCTCCATTTATTCTCCATTCATTTCCTAATAATTCCTAACATTCTGTTTGTTTGTTTTTTTCACCGCCGCTGCACATTGATCTGAGGATTTCAAAGTATTGTCCATTTTCTCGTCCAGACCCTTTTCCTGGCTGGTAACTCCTAATATAGAACCTAACATCATTTAACTGCAGTGTGAGTTATTTTTTCGCATGTGCTTCACTTTGCACTTGTCCACATTAAATTTCATCTCCCATTTGGATGCCCAGTCTCCTAGTCCTGCAAGGTCCTCCTCCTATAATTTCTCACAATCCGCTTGTTACTTAACAGCTCAGAATATATTTGTGTAGTCTGCAAATTTGATCGCCTCACGCATTATTCCCTTTTTCTGATCATTTATAAATATCTTTAAAAGCACCGGTCCCAGAACAGATCCCTGAGGCACTCCACTGTTTACCTTTCTCCAATGAGAAAACTGACTATTTAATCTTACTTTCCTATCTTTTAATCAGTTTGCAATCCACAATAGAACATTGTCTCCTCTCCCATGACTTTGTATTTTTCTCAGGAGTCTCCCAAGAGGGACTTTGACAAACACCTGAAAGTCCAAATAGACCACATCTACCAGTTCACTTTTATTCATATTTGTGAGGCAAGACTTCCCTTGGGTGAATCCATGCTCCTTGTCCCATTAAATCATGCCTTTCTGTATGCTCTGTGATTTTCTTTTTAAGAATAGTTTCTACGAACTATAAGATACATTTCAGATGGTAGCTCACCCCGAAAAGAGTGGCGAAATGGTCCCACGTAAATAAGCCTTCCTGCTGGAGACACTGCATTCTTACATATGTGGTGGGACTGTCCTAAAATTAAACTCTTTTCGGAGGAGTGTCAGAGCATGGCAGGTGAAATATAGGCTATACAGGTGTCCCTACGAATTGATGCATGGCTGTTAGGACTCCCACGTCCGGACTTATCTCAGGATCAGCAACGTTTGTTCTCCCTTTTAATAGTATCAGCCAGGATGCTGGTAGCGGCAGATTGGAAAAGCGATAAGATCCCCAGCAGAAGCCAGCTATTAACTAAATTACAAAGAGTGGCGTATATTGAAACATGAACAGCTACTCGCAGGGATAACCTTTCAAAATATTACAGAATGTGGTCCCCCCCCTGGATAAATGACTTGGACAGTAGTTGTTCCTGATTAAGTAAGGGGGATAATTCCCTAGGGTGTCGTGTTAATGGAATAAGTCTCAATAAATTAAATACAGAGCCTGGCAATCGGGAACAACATTCAGACATTTCACCTGCTTTTGAGTAATGAGACCTCTAAGACACCCCAAAGCAGGGGGTAAGGGGAGGGGGGAATTGGGAGTGGGAATAGAGGATAAAACTGGCTTAATGTGGAATCATGGCATTAGTTTACGGCTAGCTGTCTTTCAATTGGATAATATCTGATTATGTTTTTACCGGTTTGGACTTGATCTGCATTATATGTACATTTGTATGTATGTAATTTTCAACAATAAAACAATGTTGATTATTTAAAAAAAGAAGAATAGTTTCTACAATTATTTATGGCACTGGAGTCAGGCTCAGAGGTCTATAGTTTCCCGGATTACTCCAGGAGCCCTTTTAAAAGATCAGTGTCACATTGGCCACTCTCCAGTCTTCAGGTGTAATGGATGATTTTAATGATAGGTTACAAATTACTAGTAATAGACTTGCTGAGCATTTAAGAAATGTTTCCCTTCCAAAAGCTGCAGGGAATGAATTGAATCCGTGGGCGAAAGGTATCACGGTTTTCAAAACTCCCAGGGGGCTCACACACATAGAGAACGTCAAGAGCGGCGCCGGAGATTAGAACTGAGGAACGGGGAGGTAAAAGTAACTCTCTCCCTGTGTGGCGCAAAGAGAGCCCGGTGACAGAGCTGGGAATTAGGACTAAGGCACGGGGAGATAAAGCCATTCGCTCAGGATCACATGGAGTCAGAGGCGAACTAAAGAAGAAGCAAATACAAGCTTGCCCTCACTCGCAGCTGCGGATGAAGCTTTGACCTTGTTAACCCTCTGAATGATACTCAGAAGATATCCCAGTTCCCAGTTGCTGGCAGATGGCACCATAGCTGACGCTCCTCCAGAAGTTACAACTTGCTTAAAAGCAATAAAGAACTGGATGCCTAAGAATGCACGGGCTCCGAATCCCAGGAAAACTGCCATGATAATTCTTAGTAGGCATCAATCTCCAGAGACCCCTCTTTACTGTAATCTCAATCATTTCTCTGTTCCTATCTCCTCTCAGGTGGGGGGATGATAATATTAAGTAGGCGGATTAGTGGAAAACTTATCTGACTAAAGTTAGCAGGATAACTTGTCCCATATATTCAGTAGGGATGTGCAGCAAGGACGGATACGGTTGATTCAGTATTCGTATTCGTCGGGACCCAAATCCGTTACATCCATTTTCGGGGGACCCAGATTCATCCATTAGATATATATGGGATTTGTTTCCCATTAAAGTTTTAAAAAACCCCATCCCAACCTTTAAATTTAATTAACTACAACCCCCCACCTTCCTGACCCCCCCCCCCCCCCAAGACTTGCCAAAAGTCCCTGGTGGTCCAGCGGGGGTCCTGGAGCATTCTCCTGCACTCGGGCCGTCAGCTGTCGGTATTCAAAATGGCGCCAATAGCCTTTGCCCTTACTATGTCACAGGGGCTACCGGTGCCATTGGTCGACCCCTGTCACATGGTAGGAGCAATGGACGGCCCCCGCCATCTTGTGCAATGTATAGGTCCCTATTCGTTGCATTCGTAGGGTTCTGAAACGTATGGCGAACCCCCACGATGGCGAACCCCAAAAAGATGGTGCCGGCCGTCCATTGCTCCTACCATGTGACAGGGGTCGACCAATGGCACCGGTAGCCCCTGTGACATAGTAAGGGCAAAGGCTATTGGCGCCATTTTGAATACTGGCAGCCGATGGCCCGAGTGCAGGAGATCACTCCAGGACCCCCCACTGGACCACCAGGGACTTTTGGCAAGTCTTGGGGGGGTCAGGAGGGTGGGGGTTTATTCATTAATGATACGTTGCATTCGTTGGGGTTCGCCATACATTTCGGAACCCCACGAATGCGACGAATAGGGACCTATATGTTGCGGATTGCGCATTCGTTCAAAACGAATGCACATCCCTAATATTCAGTGAGATAAACATCTCGCTGAATATACCAGCCCAAAGTTAACCAGTGACATGTAGCCGGATAACTTAAGAAACTAACCGGCTATGTTTGAATATAGCCGGTTCGGTTTTCAAGCTATCTCACCTTTTGTGGCCAGATAGCCCGTGTACTTAACCGGATATGCTGTCAAAGTTAAAAAATAAAATAAAATAAACCAAAGTGAAGGAACCTGCAGCCGATTCTCGCCCTCCCCTCCTCCAAATTTAATATACGGCCCTGTCGGGAACCCAGTAAATATGACGCAAAAATATCCATAAACAGCAGTTTTCAAACATCTTCAAGGCCACCTCCCCACCCACCAATCTGCTGAAAAAATGACCACGGAAATTAACATTTTATAAACACTTAAACCCTGAAGCCTTCTTGTAACACTCTCTTTCCTGGTTTTCTTTTGGGGGGTGGGATGTTACTATTTTCACGGGGCATGGTTGGTGTGGACGGGGGAGGGGCGCATGGCCACGGCTGCCTGTAGCTCCTACCCTGCAGCTCTTCTGGGCAGTTACTGCGGTCTCGGCAGCCAGGTTAGGCGAGGCCGTTTTTATTATTATTTTGCTGTGGTGTACTGGCATTTTATGTACTGGTTTTCATTTTTCCGCACCTCTTTGCTTAGTATATTTATTTATTTGATTTTATATACCGACATTCGATACGGCATATCACATCGGTTTACAGAGTAACACATGGAATAATTTGACAACGGTGTCTTGTTATTCTTTACGTAGTAACAGAGTAACTTAGTTAACAATTTGTTATTTAACAGTTCAGAACTCTGGTTTGATAGACAGGGAACACATGAGACGATGAGGTAGGGGAAGTCTTATTTTCTTTAAAGGGGCAGCTAACAGACACTTGGTAGTTTAAACACTTGAATAAGGACTCAGTGGCTAAGGTTATGTAGAGGAACAGGGAGGGGGGGGGAGCATTGTTTGGGGGCTTGGCTCGGAGGTGCTACAGGTGGGGGGTGAAGAGAGGAGTGTGATGACGACGGATGTGGGGTGGAGAGGGGAGGGTTCATAGTGATTTGGGGGGGGGGGGTGTAATTAATTCGCTGGCTGGAAGGGTTGCTGGAAAAGCCACGTTTTCAGGATCTTCTTGAACGTCTGGGTTGAAGGTTCCATTCTGAGTTGTGTGGGGAGTTTATTCCATAGTGAGGGGCCTGCTATAGCGATGTTGTGGTAAGGTGAAGCTGTTTTGACGAGGGAATCATTGGCAGTCTGGTGTTCCTGGATCTGGAGGTCTCTTTGCGAGTCGTGTGGGTGGAGGGTGTCCTTTAGCCAGTCTATCTCTTCTCATTCTTGCTGGTCTTATGCATGAGGGTTAGGGCTTTGTACTGTATTCTGTGGGTTATGGGGAGCCAGTGGAGGAGCAGTTGACCTGAACGTGGAATATAAGAGCCGACGTTTTTTTGCTCAAAGCTTCCAGCTGTCCCCAGGTGTCACTGTTCCTCAACTGCACGTTACGATGCAGTCACCCTAACATGACACAGCCAGGAAAAGTGAAAAGTCAGCGCATGCAACTCCTCAGGTGTTTTTATTTGATATTTCCTTATTGCATTTGGAATTTTATTGGATTTATAGAATCCAGTTCATACCCACAGTTTTCTCAAAGTTAATAACTTCCATGGCTTTATTTTAGAAATTGGGGGGGGGGGGGGGGGGGGAGGGGAAAGCCCTTCAAAATGGACATGACAAGCCTGAAAGCTTCTTAAGATTGAGTTACTGTTATGTTTATTTATTTATTTAGGGTTTTTATATACCGACATTCTCGATATACATATCGAATCAAGTTGGTTTCCATAGAACAAAACTGTCGCTGGTAAGGCGTTACATTAAACAATAAACAGAGAATTGAACAATAGAACGTAAATCAATAAATATTACCATATCATTGTCTATTGTGTGTCTGATACTGGTACTTACTGGTGCGCACACTGCGCAGTGGTACCGAGGCTCATATTTTTGTCACTTGTTACTATTGTTGAAAAAAGAAAAACCAATAAAGATTATACAAAAATAAATGGTGTTGTGGAAGAGGAAAGGGCGGGGCTTCTTACTTACCCTGCTAGGGAAGTGAGGCAGGATGGGAACTTACACTTGGAAGCGCTGGAAACGTAAACTGAGCGTACTTTACGCTTCCGGCGCTGCCTATCAGAAGCCGTGCTGGAGCCACCAGGGGTGGGTAAGTGAACACCCTTGCTCCCGGCAGGGATGGTTTTGGGCTATTTTTTTTGGGGGGGGAGGGGGGGAGAGGTGCGAGAGGGGTGAAAATCCAGGGCTGAAGATGGGGAAAGAGTACTGGGGGCCCAGTATTGTTTGGGGGCTGGGGGCGCACATCCCGACAAGGTCCTTTATATATAAGCTTAGGGAAGGAAAACATTTGGGCCATGGGCACTTTGATTTCTTTTTTTTTTATTTTTATACTGACAGAGCTACTTAACTGGATGTCTTTGAAGATATCCAGTTAAGTAGAAAGTTATCTGGTCACAGGAGGCAGGATAACTTTAGGCAAGCTCTGAAGCAGGCCTAAAGTTATCCGGCTAATCTAGAAAGAGTTTGCTATATCTGCAGCTGGATATACCCGATATTCGGCTAGGTTAGCCTCCATCGCTCCCCGGAACACCCCTCCATAGCCCCTTTTTTATCTGACTATAATTTAGCCGGATAAGTGGCTGAATATGCCAAATGTGCCCTTTAGATGGATAACGTTTGCGATATCTGTCTAAATGGCTTCTAAATCTGGACCTCCTGGAGTAAAAGAGGTCCCTCCTGTGTAGACGAATGTTCCAGAGGCTCTGGTAGGGAGTCAGAGGATATTCCCATCAAACCTTCCTCAGAACCTAGAGGGGAGTGAAAGTAATCTGGGCCCCCAAGGATGAAGAAAGTGATGGAGGAGGGTTTCTTGGTCGCCCCAGAGGGATATGTTCCTGGTGTACATCCTCTGACTGACTGGCGTCCACTGCAAGCGTGTGCCAGGGACTAGAACCACCTCGCGGGGGCTCTGATGGAGTATTCATTTGGTCTGGGCATACTGGGAGTATATTGGATATCCTGAAAGGAGACGTTGGAGAGTGCTCTCCTTATGCTTAGCCACTAAAGAGGTAGATAAAGTCTTCACCAGAGGGCACATCAGTCCAAGGGCTGATGTGCCCTCTAGCCGGGTGTGGGAGTCGGTACATCATCTTCAGATACTAAGATGGAATCTCCTTGTTCATCTTCTGGGGCTTTGCCAAATTTGCATCTGGGGTCGATTAGATGTGAGAGGTACCAGGGAACAAATGGGAAAGTTCCCCTATGCATGGTGGATACTGGTGCATTAGCAAACAGCTGTTTTGGAAGCTCCGCAGCCGATGCGTCAATGATGCAGCAGTCTTTTCCGGTGCTCAAGGCACCAGGGGCATCAAGGCTTGATGTGTTTCATACGCCAGGTCTGAACACGTAGAATGCATCGAGGACCTGTGCCTCAATAACATTGAGATCTTGTGTGTTAACAGTTCTTGACCTTATATGTCAAAAAGCGCCGGCAGTCAATGCATTGATGGTGCCAGGGCCCGGTGCTTCAATGCCGCCAATGCACCATGATTTGATGGCACCGATGATTGATATGCAGAAGAATGATGCATTGGCTGCATCAATGGAGCCAAGACTCGATGCATTTTTTGCACTGGTCGCACCGCTGGCTCCAAGCTGTGACACCTCTCCTTTTTAGTCATGCCCGTCGATTTCTTCTGTTTAGTTGATCCAGAGGACTTGGCTTGTTCCACCGAAGAGGGAGACTTCTTCGATGAGCTCTTGCTCAACTCAGCACTCGGTGAGCCAGATGAGGCTCTGCTCCAGGAAGAGGACTGACTGCAGCTCTTCAGAGACCTATGCAGTTCCTCCATTTTCCAGGCCTCAGATTGTTGGGAGCACGGGACATCCAGCCACAGTGGTAACAATTTCCCTGGTCGAGGTTCAGTCTGAGGCAGCAGGTACAGATGTCATGTCCATCTGTAATGGATATTTTCCTCCACATTTGCAGTCTTTGAAGCTGCTTAGAGCCAGATATCTTGTTAAAAAAGGAATATTCTTCTTTTTATAATAGCACGGAAAAATGCTGTTTTGGGGGCTGCAAAGATAGGCACTAGATTTGACAAAAATTAAAGAATAAGGATATTAATGAAGAAAAGAAATACACAGAGATAGGGTACACATCCACGCTGATGCTCGGATGAAAAAAACTGATGAGGCATCAACTGCATGGGAATTTCTGCACATGCTCAGTAGAGCAAAAGCTGTACAAGCTAAGAGAGAGGGGTCTGTTCGGTGCTGTTGGATGACATCACTCACATATTATGGCTAATTCAGCTGTGCTTATCGACATAGAATTATTGTTATGCACTCCAGAAGCATTCATAATCTATAAATGTTAATATTAAATAATGCTAATTGAGTAAACTGAATACATAATGAGGGAAATTTCTAAAACTATTTAAAAATTGCCCTTATAATTACTGGTTGGGGAAACAGTGATTTTTACATTCTCCTCCAGCTGCAATAGGGAAAAGGAAACAATCTAATGCAGTCCAAAAATTTTTAGGTTGGCAACCTGGTATGACTTGGCAGAAAATGAACATTGATACATACGAGCCTGTAAGTAAATTTTCAAAGGGAAACTCCTTATGGAGTTTCCCTTTGAAAAATTGGGCCAGTGGGGGAACGTGGGTACTCTGTACTTGTATAATTTGCATCTGCTTTGAAGAATGCGCAAAGTACACATAAGAATTTCAAAATTAAATCTCTGCACATACTTTCCCTCCCCCAATCTAACCGTGCTGTTTGTATCCTGCATGTAGAAATGTGTATGCTATTGACTGCACAGGTATCTGCCTTCCTGTGTCAGCAGTAAGGTTTACATGCACAAAATATGCTTTCAGCTGCTGGTAAAAGCGTGCATGCTGCTTGAACGCACCTTCTTACATTGACCTGCCTGTCAGGCAGTGGCAGGAAATACTCCTGAAACACACCTCCCAAGGAAAATGGAGGTAAAAGAGCATGCTACCATTTAAGTGAACTGCAGCAGAGGAAAAAAAAGAGGACAATACAGCTATGTAACATAAGCCACCAGTCCAGGAAAATCCAGAATGAGATTGAAAAGATTGCCAGACTCCTTACCGTGAAGGTGCTTAAATGACCACTGAATAGATGAGTCAGAGTCTCAGGTAAGGGATTTGCATGTTACAGCCCCCTGGACTACTGTTGATAACTTGCAGTGAAATATCACTTTAAATCAAAGGGAATCAAAACCCTAAATTACAGAATTATGACTGGAAAAGTCCTACATTGGATAATTCTAAAGGAGAGAGGGATTTCTGAGAGAAATGTACTGAAAGCCCTAGGAAGCAAACAGATTCTCACCCTGACTAACAAGGGGAGTCAGACCCTTGGGTACCCAGTTCTCAGACAACAGATTATAAAAAAAAAAAAAGGCAGGCAGAATGGAAGGGTGTGCACATATTCTCTTTCCATGGTCCTGCCTATGTCTTGGCCTTTTGGCTGAGAGAAGGTGACCCATCCAGACTGGGTATCAGCAAGCAACTAGCCAATAGCCCAGCAGAGCTAAAATCAATAAAATTTTAAACTGACTCACTGAACGCTAAACAAGCCATGTGCCTAGTGGAGCTATAAACCCAAGCCAGGAAAATCCCTTCTACCAAGGTAAAGGAACCAAAGGACAGAAGCAGGTCTGGAGGCAGAGCAGTCCCCCCAGGAGGAAGGGAACCTCAGTGGCAGATCAGGAGGGGACTCCAGCAGCAGATCAAGTGATCCCCAGGAGAGTATGGACGCCAGTGGCAGATCGGGAGGTGACCCTGAGCCCCCCTTGAGAAAGGGGACCCCAGTGGCAGATTGAGTGGTCCCCCAGGAAGAAGGGTACCCCAGTGGCAGGTCCAGAGGCATAGTTGGGGCTCCCAGGAGGGTGTGGACCCCATCAACAGACCGGGAGGTGAAGTCAGGTCCCCAGGAGGTTGTAGACCCCAGCGACCTTTCAGGGGACCGGAAGCAGCACCAAGGAAATGGCAGCAGTTTAGATTCAATGGACCCCCCAGGCCAACCCTGCCCACCACCCCAGTTGCACCTTTTCACATGGGTGAGTCTTTGGGAAAAAAGGCAGGAGGATAATAATAACACTCGAGTAAGCAGGAACTCAAGAGGTCCCTTCTGTTCTCTATGGTGGAATACTGTGGGGGCCAACAACGCCAAGCTGCCAAATATTACATATTCTTGCTACCTTGTAGAAATGTATATTGTGTGGCCTGAATTAGTAACCATGAGGAGATAAGTGTGCTGTTTGACATCCTATTAGTGATGTACATAGCCATGTAGAAATGGATATACTTATATAGTCTTATAAACCTGTATATATTTGTACATACTGCCAGCCTTGTTCACAGTCCCAATTGTTTTCCTGGGGTTTAGGGAGGGAAATCCTACCCACTTTCTCCTGCTTTCCTGACTTGACAGCAGTGGCTGCCAAAGGTTCTGACAGCTGCAGCTGACCCCTCTTCTTCCCCCCCACATCCCCCTCCTCTGATGTGCGGTTTATGACCCTTCCCTTTCTCATCTCCGCTGAACCTGCGGCAGTGAGGACTGAGGGCTCCAAGGGCCTGTGAGCGGCCTCTCTCTTGCTCCTCCTCCTCCTCCTCCCACTCCCTCCGGGCTGCAGCAATGCGGCTTTAAGTTCCTCGGGGGAGCAGCCTGCCCTGCTCTCCGTCTGCCGGCCTGCAGCGGCAGCTCCACTATCTCGCAGGTGTTTGCATCCCTTCTGGTGGACCCACCCTGTGATGGTGTCACAGACCCCAGATAGGGAGCCACTGTCCTACAGGCGATCAGCAGGGTTACTCTTCAGCAATGTAGATAGGAATAATCAGGCAGACTACATGAGGTGGGTGGTCAATTCTGCCACCATTACTATGAATAGAACGGTTTGATGGCACCACGGATACAGGCACTTGGAAGCTCTGAGGAAGGAGAGTTGGTGGAAAAAAAAACTCAACATGGTCTTAGCCTCGCAGTGAAATGATCTAAGCAAGGGAGTTTTGAGGACGGAAGAAGTGGTACGTGATCCGTTTTCTGGACAAACAGGAAAGCCGTCTTCTTTCTAACGAGGGAGAGCTGGCAACTCTGTGACTCTGACGTCCTTAAGTTTTCCAAATCAGCCGCAGCCGGGGTCAACAGAGACACACGCAGAAAACCGACGGCGGACGAAACTCGCAAGCCCTGACCATGTCTGTCCATTCTCCCTTCCTCCTTCAGTGCCGCGGATCCTACATGATCACCAGCTGTACCCTCACTCCCCTCCTCCGCTGGTAAGGATCCTCTGGCATCATCTCAGGCTTTCTGGAGTTCCAGCTCCCTGCACCCACCACCCTTCCTGTGAGCAGGTCCCTAAAATGACTGCACTTTTCTGATCCTGGCGCACGTGCTAGAAGCGAGGGAATTAAGAATTGAACGCTTGTCTTCCTTCAGTGGCTTCCTTTCCATAGGGCGCCTTTAAGTGTTTTATATATGTTTAACAGGAAATAATGTACAGAATTTAGCAGCTGAGGAGACGGGCTGCTTAAATCTCATTGGTCTTCACTCCTCTTTCTGTGCTGTCCTGGAAACCTCACTCGGTGCTTCCCAAAACATCTCTTTCTCCCCTCCTCTCACCCCACACCAGGGTTGTGTCATCCCCTCTTGTGATGCTGTGAACTGGAGTGCAAATAGTTGCTGACTGGTTTCCACAATAGAGGTGGCTGTGATTTTCCACAAGCTAGCTTTAATCTGGGTTGCCAGCTGCGCACTTAAGGCTCTTAACAAACAAAAACAAAGAAATGCATTAAGGAGGTGAATGACTGTAGGATTGTTACCTGACTTGTTGAATTGGGGGTACAGGGGTACGCATTGGGTTAATGGAGTAGGATGGTTTGTTACTGTTGTTATTTTAACATAAAATCAAATGTATTTGCTTTCCGTAGTAGTAAGTAAGTAGCATTCCTGCGCAGTGACTTACACAACATACTTCATGCAATCGATCCACAGCCGCTAATCCCCGCGACTGGACAGAGAGGCAAGGATTTCTGAGGTATTGTTTGTCACTTCATTGGTAATCAAGGAGTCCCTCTGTCAGAGACAGTGACAGATGAGTCGAACCAGGGCGAAGCCTCGCAGCGTCCTTACCCAGCAGGGATTAATCTGTCATCTTCACGAGCGTCTGTCCCCAGCGCTGGCTGCCAGGATCCTCCGGGATATAAAAACACACGTGTACACGTTGGCACACACACCGGGACACGGATTAACGACCCTACACAATGGCAGCGCTTACGGGCGTCATATTGGCGGCAGCTTTTAAGCAATATTGCAGAAGAAGTCAACTCTGCGGGCACTCTGTGAGGCTGTGGAGTTTTGACAGGCAAGGGATGAGAAACCTATCTATCAATAGCAGAGGGTCAAAGAATGCAAATCAAAGGGAAAGGGAGAAAACCGAGCTGAAAGGCTGGGTTGGAGACGGGGTAAACGAGGAGATCTTATACAGGAGCAGGAGAGCTGAGTGTTGGACAATCAGGTCCTGGCAGAGGTTCTGTGGAGGCAGGAGGACTGGGCATGAGTGTCAGGACAGAAAGAAACAGAAACATGACGGCAGTAAAAAGACCGTATGGCCCATCCAGTCGGCCCATCTGTCCAATTAATTTAGCATTATAATTCTCAGCACTTCCTTAGAGGTCCCCTGAATTTATCCCATGCTTTCTTGAATTTAAATACTGTTTTATCTCCACCACTTCCACCGGGAGGCTGTTCCACACATCCATTACCCTCTCTGTAAAGAAATATTTCCTAAGATTACTCCTGAGTCTACTCTCTTTCACCCTCATCTCATGACCCCCTTGTTCTAGAGCCTTCTTTCCACTGAAAGAGGTTCACCTCCTGTGCATGGAAACCTTTCAGATATTTGAATGTCTCTATCATATCTCCCCTATCTTGCCTTTCCTCCAGGGTATACATGTTCAGATCATTAAGTCTAGCCCCATGTGCTTTAGAATGAAGACCACTGACCATTTTAGTAGCCCCCTCTGGTCTGACCCCCATCCTGTTTATATCCTTTTATCTCCAGAACTGTACACAATATTCCCACTGAGGTCTCACCAGGGTCCTATACAGGAGCAACATCACCTCCCTTTTTCTGCTGACCATACTTCTTCCTATGCAGACAAGCGTCTTTCTGGCTTTTACCGTCACTTTATCCACTTGTTTGGCCACCTTATCTTCATCAATTACAATTACCCCCAGTTCCCGTTCTTTATTTGTGCTTAGAAGAATTTCACCTCTAATACTGTACTATCCTGACAACCTTTCCGTTATGTCGCTCACAAAATTGTTGAAAAGAATCACTCATAACAGCCCCCTCCTCAGAGAAAACTCCATTTAAAAACTACCCCCAACCGCGGGAACTGGATGCAGGCACGTGGCAGCTGAGCTCAGGCACTGATTGGAGCAGCAGCACAGCAGGAGGCGGGACTTTGCGTCAGCTGGAAGAAGGTCCCGCCTCCTACCCCACGTGAAAAACAGGCCGGGAGGGAGCTCGCTTCTACGCCCATGTGGATCCAAGGGCAGGTGGTAGGAGGAGAAGTGAATGCTGTGCGGATATTTCTTCTAGGATCTCAGTGCCGGTGTTTGAGCTGAGAAAAAGTTCAGTGAGCCGTGAGTGGCAGTGAGAGAGGAGGGGAGGGGAGGCTGGAGAATGGGAGGGAGAGGGGATTGGAAAACAAGACTAATGGGTACTGGGGGAGAGGGGGCTGGGGTACAAGACCTCAGTGGTCTAGGTGGTGAGAAGGGGCTAGGGAACATGACTACTGGGGTGTCTGGGTTGGGAAAGGGGACCTGGGAGAATGACTGTTGGGGGATTTGGAGAGGGAACTGGGGAGAGGGGAAGGGCTGCGGAACAAGACTGCTGGGAACTGGGGGGTGGGTGAGGAGAGGGGACTGAGGAGCTTAACTGGGGTTGGAGAGGTCTGGATGGGGAGGACTGGAGAGCATAACTGCTGGGGGTTCAATGGGGAGGGGGGCTGGGAGCAGAACTGTTGGGGAATTGGGGGGGGTCTGGGTGAAGAGAGGGGCTGGAGAGTAAGACTGCTGGGTACTGGGGGTTCTGGATGAGGCTGAGGAGTGGGTGGGGAGAGGAGCTTGGGAGCATGTGTATGAGAGCCAGGGTTTGGGGAGGGGGGTGCGCTGGGTGAGCATGTGTGTGTGTGTGTGAGTGACAGAAAGAGAGGGAGAGAGCGTGTGTGTGTGTGTGTGTGTATGAGGGAAATCATGTGAGTGTGTGAGAAAAAGAGGATAACGTTTGTGTAGCCCCCTTCCCCCCCATCCATGACAATCTCAATGTGACTGGGAATCAAAAAATCCCAAGTATGGAGAGCAGGAGATTTTATAAGTCTTAGAAGATTCATTATTGTATGTTGCTTGATGCATCTGCTCTTCTGAAATATTATATTGGTGTTTTGGGAAATTAATAAACATTTTTATGAGGTTTAAATTATTGAAAGTTCTATTCATCAGCTGTCTTGAAATATTTATTCTTTTTATAGTATAGTTTTGCTATTATGATTAATGTTTTATATTTCTTGATTTTATTGTTGGTCAGTCTTCCAGTGGGGAAGGATTCTGTTATTGAGCGGTTTCTGAGTAGGGGTCTCGAGCAGTCTGGCTTGTTCTGTTTTCATAGGAGGTGTATTGGTATTCTAGGGCTGTTGTAATATTTGCAGTGCTGTGCTTTCCTGAGTCCTGGGAGTTAGTGTTGTTTTGATATGGCAGATTTGTTTCTTGGGTAAACTGTGGTCTTGGCAGGCTGTGATAACTTTTATTGGACTGTGTTTAAGTATTATCCAAAAATACTGGCTGTCTGACATCTGAAGAAGAGATCTCTGTACTTTTTATAAGCTTTTCTACAATATTTTTTGATACATGTATTTTTTTACAGATATTTTTAGGCAGCCTGACATGTTCTGTTTTCCTAATAGGTGTTTAGGGCTGGGTGTAATATTTGCAGTGTTGCTTTTTCGTAGATCGGGTTCTTCTTGTTGTTGCTTGAGCACTGTTTTGGCATGGGAGATTTACTACATTGTAATTCCTTATCCATGCCTTTCTGAGGGCTAAGCCCACGCCCAATACAAATTAAAATGAGCTTAATGCCATATGGGTTCCAAATAAAGTCTGCGTCTTGGGGAGAAGTGGTTGAGGGAATGAGAATTCAGGAGACCTGGGGGAGGGAGGGGAGGGGAGAGGGAACTGAACGAGCAAGACTGCTGGTGACTTGGGGTGGGGGTGGGGGATGAGACGGAATCCCCTGCTATAAATGTCACCGCACAACACTGATCCCAGTCATTGTTTTCTATGTACCAGATCTCCGTGACATCCTCTATATCTAAATCAGCTTCTTCCATGACTGCCTCTAGATCTGAGACTTCATTCCCCATATTATGAGCATTAATGTACATAGCTTTCCAAATATTGCCTTTTTTTTTCACATTTCTATACGAGTATTTAATGTTTTACTGACCTTGGGGTTTTGTTTACCCATCCCCAATGATCCGGTAGGTTTACCATTCTGTGTTGAAAGATGCTGCACCTTTTCTTTGATAAGTGGATCCAATCTCTACTCAGTAATCCTTGAAACATCATCCCATGATCCAGGAAGCCAAAACACTCACATTGACACCTTCTCTGCAGCCATTTGGTTATCTCCAGAATGCAAGCTTCCCTGCCCGGGCCTTTATTAACTGGGAGGATTGAGGAGAATACCACCTGTGCACCTGTCTGCTTTACCCTCTCTCCCAGAGCCATAAAGTTCACTTTGGATATGATCTTTGTGGTGCCTTGCAGTATCTTTCAGGCCAACATGGATGAACAGCATCCGATACTGGTCAGTAGGCTTGAGGATTATCGAAAATCTCTCTGTAATGCCTTGGGTTTTGGCACCTGGTAGACTGCACACTTCCCAGGACAACATGTCTGGTCAGCAGATCAATGCCTCTGTGCCCCTCAGAAGTGAGTCACCATCAACCACTACCCTCTGCCTCCTAAATGCAATGGTTGCTCAACCCGCAGCTTTGGGGTTTGCATATCTTGGCTCCTCCCCATTCTTGAATGATATCGCCTTCTCCTCATCCAGGGTTGCACGCCAGTTCTTCGTTCAAGAGAAATTGGTGTCGTGGTGTAAGGTCTAGGAGCCATAGTAATCTGGGTCCAGCTGTCATCTCGTTGACCAGTTTCACCTTCCAGTTTGCTTGAGGTCTCCATCTTAGATGCCCTGATAAGCATTTCATCAATGTAGTCCTGTAGAAGCAGGAGGGATTGGCGTGAGAGAGTAAGGACTGACAGAAGTTATATAGAGGCAGGAAGAATGGGTGTGGGAGAGTTGGGGCAGGCAGAGGTTATGTAGAGGCAGGAGGGATGGGCCTGAGAAAGGCATAACTGGCAGACTTCTGTAGAGGCAGTAGAACAGATGTGGGAGAATCAGGACTGGCAAAAGTTCTGTAGAGGTAGTCGGACTGGGTGTGAGAGAGTCAAGATAGAAAGAGGTTAAGTAGAGGCAGGAAGGATAGGTGTGGGAGAGTCGGGGCTGGCAGAGGTTCTGCCGAAGTAGCATGGATGAATGTGGGAGAGTCAGAGATCATGTGGAAGCAGTAGGCCTGGGTGTGGAAGAATCAGGACTGGCAGACATTGTCTAGAGGCAGAAGGGAAAGATGCAAGAGAGTAAGGGCTGGCAGAGGTTTGTTTTGTTTTTTTTCTGGGACCAGGCTGCAACAGTGGCCTGTGAGTTAAAATAAGGCAGACAAAGGGAGCTAGCACCACCTGGACAAAGAGGAACTACTGGTAATAGTAAGTCAGAGCCGGAAAGAATAGGGTTTTCTTTGCTCTTTCCCTCCCAGAGAAAAGGGGGTTTGCGGATGGAAGACTGAGGTTTGCAGGTCTCTTACTTACAATAAAGCACAAACTTGCTTCATCATTTTGGAGACAGAGTCCCTCGGTCAGTTAATATCTCCTTGGGTAACCTAACCCAGGAGAAGGCCTCCATCAAGGCTGTGGCTACCATTTGAGTTTCATATTCCACAAGGGGACAGCCTCTGGATAGTGAGTTGCATAGTTGAGGATAACTAGAATATATTAGTTCCCTCAGCTGGACCCCTCCAGGGGTCCTATGAAATCCATAGCAATCCTTTCAAAGGGTGCCTCTATAAGGGGCATTGGTATCAGGGGAGCTGCTTTATTGCTACATATCTAGTCAGCTGACAAGTAGGGCAGGACCAACAATAGTTCTGAACTTGTCAATACAAGCCAGGCCAATAAAACTCGGCCAAGATTTTTTTTCTTGACTTTTCTCTTTACTTAGGTGGCTCCTTAGGAGATGGCTCTGAGCTGTGCTCTTGGTCAGGGTGTCAAGAACTCTTCAAAGGTTTCACCCTCTAAATTCTCCTTGGCTACTCAGTATACTAGGTCTCCATTATGAAAAAAGGGGAGCTAGGTTTCAGCCCTCTGCCCAGGGACTAATTCCCCATCTACTATCTGTATGTGCTTTCGGGCAAACTTAGGGGTTTCATTTTCTTGTCAGGCCCATCTGAAATTATTGGGTTTTCCCTCTCCGCCTCACTCTGAGGGGATAACCGTGGGGTCTTGCTGAGTTTGGGGACCCTCCTTGGATTCAGAAATGCTGTCTACGGCCGCCTGTAAGTGTTGTACAAAGTTATGTTTTTCTAGCCTACATTGCCTATGAGGTTGGGTTGCCTTAGATTTTCTGATGTACAAGTCCAGATCCTCTAGCGGAAAGACTTCCGGGAATGAGGTCTCATCTTTGTCAAAGCCAGTCAGGCCACTCATAAGCCAGCTCGAAAGAGTCCTAAGGTCCAGATAGTCCCATCCTAGTACCATGGGATATGGAATTCAAGGGAGCACTCCTACTTCATTTTTGGCTTGCCCAATCAGGTTTTTAACAAGATCTGACTGGTTGGATATTGCTTCTGATCTCAGTGAATGCATGCAAGGGTCACTGTCTTGTCATAGTCTACATGTATTCTTTTAACCAGTTTTCTCCAAACGAAAGTCTTTACACTTCCTGAGTCTACTAGGGCCTGGGTTGGGAATCCATCCAGCTCCGCAGGAACCATGAAAGCTGAGAACCCCAAGCAGGGAATGTCCACAAAGAAACAGAAATGGGGGTCATTAGGTTAACATCCATGGGTTCATCCCTGGCATGGTAACAGTCGCGGGCAAGGTGACCCCCTCACTACAATGAAAACAAGCTCCTTGGGGTGTTACTGCTGCTTTGCACTTTCTCCTCCTGTCTTCATGGCCTTCTAGTGAGACATCGGGGTTCGTCTCTGACTGGTGGGGTGTGTTAGGGTCCTACTTCCTGGGACTCTTCTTCCCCCACCTACACCATTCGACCAGGAGTTCTTCTCTGTTGGATTTGGCCCGGGGGCCTATATCCACGGCATCCAAGTAACATTAAATTAGGGAGACTACCTCCTTCAGGGATGTACTTATCGGTCTCTGCATTCATTCTTGTGCTCTGGAGGGGAGGATTGTTACATACTGTTCCACCACGACTGCCTCTGCCACTTCAGACCCAGTTTAAGCATCAGATTCTAGCTACCACCAGCATCTGTCCTTTTAACTTCTGGGCTAGGATGCATGGCCTTTCCCCTTGGGTATAGGTTAGGCCCCTAAAGTTTTTCTGATACCACTCCTTGGATAGCCCCAGTCTATAAAGTATGGCAGCTTTAACCTCCCAATAATCTTGGGTCTGTTGGTTGTTAAGGGCTCTGAATGCTGCCTGGATCTCGCTAGTTAAAAAGGGGCCAACCTCATAGCCCACTGAGAGCAAGGCCAGGCTATTGCCTTCACTACCCTCTTGAAGGTATCCAAAAAGGCCTCCAGGTCATCCTCTGGTCCCATCTTCATCAAGGGAATTCCAGTCTTGGTGGGGGCCGACTCCGCTCAATCCCAGACCCCACTTTTGCAAGACTTATCTCCTGCAGCTGTTGCAATAATTGGGAAGTGACCTTTTCTTGAGCGTTCAGCTATTGTTGTAACTTTGCTACAATTGCTGGCATTGGGACCAACTGCTGCAGATATTTGCTGGTGGAGTTGGTACTGCTGCTGTTGTTGCTCGGTCTTTACACAAAAAAACTTCTCTGCATCCATTTTAGGCTGCTTGGCTTTTGCAGAAGATCTCTTTAAGAGCCTTGCCCTGCCCCAGAGTCAAAAACAAAAATCTTTACCTTTTTTTCTGGGAGGGAAAAAGAAAAGAAAACCCTATTCTGTCTGGCTCTGACTTACAATAGGCTCCTCTCTGTCCAGACGGGGCTAGTCCTCTTTGCCTGCCATATTTTAACTCATAAGCCACTGCTGCAGCCAGACCCCAGAAAAAAAACCCAATAGCCTTCATTAGCAGGAAGCTAATGCCCAGGGAAAGATGGTATACCACGATAGAGAAAGAAGCCTTAGCTGTCAAATGGGCATTAGAATATTTCTGGTACTACCTCATATGGATTGCACTGAATCCAACAGTCGGGTGGTGTGATGTTCTTAGCACGCCAACTATTTAAGTTCAAAGTGCTACACAGAGCTAGGAAGGAGTATGTTAGCACTGACTTTCTTTCCAGGGAGGTCTCCCTAGTTCAGGCAGTCACTTAACCAAGAAAGGTTTAGCTGAAGGGGAGGGTGCGTGAAAGAGTATACAATTGAGAATCTCGGAACACCTTGAGGGGCTCCAGGTATCTATCCCAGTCCACCTTAAGCCACGCACAGGAAGGGAATCCTAGACCCAGGGCATATCCTTTAGCAGGGGGATAAGTAGGTAGGCCCAAGAAGGAACAGGGAGGTTCCCAGACCAGAGAAGGAAATCGGGAACTACGCAGAACTGCTTGTGTGAAATCGCTGCTGAGGTAAGCAGCCTTTCCTTTTTTGTCCATTTACCTTGTAAATAATAAATATTTGGGCATAAGTAGTCATAGTCCAGATTGCTCTGTTCTCCAGCAGGCCAGAGACTACTCCCGTGGTGTTACAGTCCCTTTTACAAAGGATATGTAGTGGTGGGTATTTAGATTATACGAGGAAATATATTGGAACGAAAAAGGGCTCAACTGGGGCTGTAAACTCAAATTAAAATGAAATTTGATAACCACGATTCACAAAAAATCTTCATAACAAATATGAACCATATACTTAACCAAAATCACTGGTTTTTAAAGAAGTAATTTTCAAAGGCACTTATGCACATAAAAGCTCGGTTTTATGCACAAAACTGACTCTTTGAAAATACCCCAGAACATATGTGTGCTTAATAAATAGGCATTCCTGGGGGGGGTGGAATTAGGTTTTTGTAAATATACATTCAAAGTCACCCCCTGCTCTCGAGCAGATGTAACGCACCTGTGGAGTTCAAGTCACACCCTCGCAAATTTGCAAAGCAGAAATCTAGGTGCGTAAATCTGCCTTGAAAATTCTGGCAAAAAAGTACCTCGCAGACTTTAGCCTAGGTGAAGCTGTTTGAAAGTGACCTTCCCTGTGTCTGCATCGAGGTTGCCCGCAGTACTTGGCTGCCTTGTTGGCCAAGAATGAAACCTACACGGTCACTAAAGTCCTCCCAGCAATTACTGTTGTCAGAACATAGAAACATAGAAACATAGAAATGACGGCAGAAGAAGACCAAATGGCCCATCCAGTCTGCCCATCAAGCCTCACACATTTTTTCTCTCATACTTATCTGTTTCTCTTAGCTCTTGGTTCTAATTCCCTTCCACCCCCACCATTAATGTAGAGAGCGGTGATGGAGCTGCATCCAATTGAAATATCTAGCTTGATTAGTTAGAGGTAGTAGGGGTAGTAACCGCCGCAATAAGCAAGCTACACCCATGCTTATTTGTTTTTACCCAGATTATGTTATACAGCCCTTATTGGTTGTTTATCTTCTCCCCTGCCGTTGAAGCAGGGAGCTATGCTGGATATGCGTGAAGTATCAGTTTTTCTTTTCCCCTGCCGTTGAAGCAGAGAGCTATGCTGGATATGCGTCGAGAGTGAAGTATCAGGTACATTTGGTTTGGGGTAGTAACCGCCGTAACAAGCCAGCTACTCCCGTCTTTGTGAGTGCAAATCCTTTTTTCCACATTTCCTCTTGCTGTTGAATCTTAGAGTGATGTTGGAGTCACAGTAACCATGTGTATGTTTATTGACTAAGGGTATTGTCTCCAGGCAGTAGCCATCATTCTGGCGAGTCACCCACTCTTCATTGGCGGCCTCTTGACTTTATGGATCCACAGTGTTTATCCCACGCCCCTTTGAAGTCCTTCACAGTTCTGGTCTTCACCACTTCCTCCGGAAGGGCATTCCAGGCATCCACCACCCTCTCCGTGAAGAAATACTTCCTGACATTGGTTCTGAATCTTCCTCCCTGGAAGATTCAGAACTTCCTCCTCTGATGGAAATGAGGCCGTCGGTGACTCAGTGGACTGCTTTTAGATATTTTACCTCTGCAGCTTTGAGCTGAGCAAAACTCTCTTAAGTTTAAAAAATGAGTCGGTGCTTGGCTGTTCGATCAGGCATCTTTTTAGCTGTAAAATGCGATAAAAGGTGGACGGGGGAAGTAGTCTGCTAAAATGGCGAAGATGATCGGTTTTATTACTATGATGTTATATTGTGTGGTGTATTATATTATGCATTTATTATTGATGTGTATTGTTATATGTACTATAAGCTGATGTTACATTGTGATATATATTGTGTATTATTGAAGTATATTATACTGTGATGTCACATTGTGATATATATTATATTGTGGATGTATTATAATAATTATTATAATAATATATATTATTATATTATATTATATATTATCATATATATATATATATATTATTATATATATATTATATATTATAAATATTATAATATATAATAATTATAATTGAGTAATGTGCCATCAATCTCACACATACCAGTCAACAGGCTGTCATTAAAAATATCTCTGAGAAGGTAAGACCAGGATACTCCCAGTGGTTATTTCCAAGGTCCAGTGTTGTCATGCTGCCGGCACAGTTGTGAACACACACATCCTTCTCTTCCTCAGATTCTGCCCAAGCCTGACCATCACGAGAGGAGGGAAGGATTTGAAGGAGGAGGTTCAGGAGGAGACGAGGTGATGCATGCTGTGTTCGAGTTGAGCCTGGCTCTCCATGCTCTGTAGACCACCTGCCAATTCCAGAGCTTCGCGGCTTGTGCAGATGTGGGGAGGAGAGGTGTGTGTGTGTGTGTGTGTGTCTGATTCTGTGTGCGCTCACACTGGATCCTGCCACTGGACCTTCCCGGCCCGCTGCTAATAAGCTCACATAATTAAATGGTTGTTAAGGCTGTTTATTGCATTCCCTAGGAAAAGGTGACGTTTCACGTGGTTTGAAAGACTTGTGTCCTTTAAAATAATGACGACTGGTGCTGATTGATGGCTCTGACCCCAGAGAAGACCCCCACACGGTATAGGACGCTGTCTTCTCACTAAAAAGAAGTTTTCAGTAAGTAAGTAGAAGGGTTGTTTTTTTTTAAACAGAGCATGAGATTAATGTGTCCCTGAAGCAGGCTTTCTGCCAAAATAGCGACTGCTGTCAGGCATTCTTGGATGTTCTTTGGCTATGCTTTTTGACAGCTCCTGGACTTGTTTTGAGGAGGACCATTGTATGGCGTATGGACAATATTTCATCTGAAGCATAGCTTTATTGCCAAATAACACATTATCTGAAGAACAGCTATAGAGCCGGAGAGCTTCTATGTGTTCGGCTCTTAATACAGTTGACTGAAAATAGAGATGTATATAACATCGGCTACCTGCTACTACAGTGCTAGCAGCTCAGGCAGCATTCGCTTTTTAATTTCATATCCAGTGCTAACATTTCTAAAACACATTCATATCCTGGGTAAAAGGTAGACAGAGGAGTTAGATCTATAACTTTTTTTTGAGTACATTAGGTCAATGAAGCCTGCGTAGGTGTCCGATACCCCGTGGGCAATACTAGCGGGAGACTGAAAAAGCCACTTAAGAAATCGTTACTTTCTACTTTTTAAAATAACGGGCCAGGTACCGAGTCTCGCGGCGCCGCTCCAGCCCGAGCTGCTGCCATCTGTAAGTGCAGGCTTCTAGGAACCGTATGGACTCTGGGGGGAAACGGGATCCTTTAGGTGCCGCTATTCCTTGTATTGGACCACTGTAGGAATTATCCGCAGGTGTTGGTACTGCCCGACCACGAAGGGCTCATCTTCAGATACCCTCCAGAACTGATTTTTTTTTTTTTTTTTAACCAGTTGTTGTCTGTAGGGAAACTGTGAGGTTGATGTTCAAAAGCCATTTTTTTTTTTTCTGGCTAATTTTAAAGTCATCTGGGCAAACCCGGAGGTTTGCAAATCTTGCACCTCTCGCCGGCAAAGCTTTGCCCAGGTAATTCATCGCCCTGTTAAAATGGAGCTGGGTAAGAAGGTTCAGGGTGGGGGGTGCATCCTGGGGGCATGGCTGGCGTTTGTTCAGGCAGCGCTGCTATTCAGCTCTGGTCAGGTAACCTTAGCCAGGTAAGCCCGGCTGGGGGAAAACGCTGAGCTTTCCCCAGGTAGATTCAGGAGCAGACTTACCAGCTTGCTGAAGATCGGCCTCTGCTAGCCTCCTCTCCTGTCCTCCCTTCAGAGCGCGCGTTTCCAATCAGAATCTCTCGCGGCTTTTACATTTTCGGACGACGTTTCATGCGTGCGGTACATCGGATGTCCGTTGTGTGGAGGGTTAATGGTTTGCCTTTTGTAATCCACCTAGAATGGTTGCTCCAGTATCGTCGGACTATGAGAAATTTCAAATAAACAAGCATCATCGTTATTGCCTTTGCTTGCGGCTTTGATGGACTTTGCAGTCTTTTATCTGCCCTCACCTTTCTGTGTTTCAGAGAAATTGACTAGGTTAGGTTGACAAGGCACGTTTCCCCCCCCAAATGTCCTGGTCCCACTTGCTTACCATCTACATAACTGATAACGCTTTCCATCATAATCAACTCTTGGACCTTAACCTGGGAATGTTAAACTTCCTGGTCTGTAAATTATCTATTTACCCCACTCCTGCTTACTCTTCCACTGGTTGAAGGAGCCCAGATTTCGTTTTATAATCGGATGGGAGGATGGTGATTTTTGTCCTGGGCGTGCCATTACCATCTCCCTTACAATGGGTCAAGTTATGAAACTAGCAGAGAGCAATCCCACTACAAACTCCAGGCTAAAGTTTCCCCACAATGCCAGCTCTACGCAAACGCTCCAAACAGAGGCCTGCTCTTGGACGCGCGTTTTCCCTTACCCCTTATTCAGTAAGGGGAGGAAAACGCGCGTCCAACCCGCGGCACCTAATAGCGCCCTCAACTTGCAAATGCATGTTGATGGCCCTATTAGGTATGCGCGTGGGATACAGAAAGTAAAATGTGCAGCCAAGCTGCACATTTTACTTTCAGAGGCGCTAATTTCTTCCGGCACCGGGAAAGTGCACAGAAAAGCAGTAAAAGTTGCTTTTCTGTGCACCCTCCGACTTAATATCATGGCGATATTAAGTCGGAGGTCCCGAAGAGTAAAAAAAGTAAAAAAAAAAATTTGAATTCGGCCCGCAGCTGTCGGGCCGAAAACCGGACACTCAATTTTGCCGGCGTCGGTTCTCGAGCCCATGGCTGTCAGCAGGCTCGAGAACCGACGCCGGCAAAATTGAGCGTCGGCTGTCAAACTCGCTGACAGCCGCCGCTCCTGTCAAAAAGGAGGCGCTAGGGACGCGTTAGAGTCCTTAGCGCCTCCTTTTACCCGGATCTACCGCCGGGCCTAATTTAAATACTAAATCGCGCGCACCGGGAGAGTGGGCGTTCGCCCGCTCTCCTGCAGACTTTACTGCATTGGCCCGTCTGAGAACCAAGCGAGGGGAGGGAACTGAAAAACACAAAAGACGACAATGCACCCGAGGCCTCGACGGTGGCGCTGTGCATTGCCACGTGGGCGAGGCCAGGCCCAGGGATGCTGTCGCGGCAGCGTTCACAACCCCCTGGCAGGGCCGGGGGAAGAGCGTGTGCCACCCTCAGTGGTTGTGAAACCGTGGCATCGTAGGCTTCATTTTGAAGGGAGCCCTGGCCTGGAGTTTCTGACGAGGATTATGCCGCTGCAACGGCTGGGCCGGATGCAGGAGAGCCAGCCTCAGGTATTTCTCCTTTGCTGATGGTTTTCAGCTGCAGTGCATTCCCTCGGGCAAGGATCGTCAGGCAGCCTTGTCAAATCTAACTGACTGTCTTACCGAGGTTAATTTGTGGACCGTAAATAATCTTTTGAAGCTTAATCCAACTGAAACGGAGGTTGTTAGGAATTTTTTTTTTGTGTCTCAGATTCCTCCGTGCATACCTTTTTCCCCCTTCTTTTTTTTTTACGTTTCTATTCTGCTTTTCATGCACTGCAAAGCGGATTACATTCAGGTACTGCAGGTATTTCCCTCACCGTCCAAGTTTGTATCTGAGGCAGTGGAGGACGAAGTGATTTGCCCAGGTCACAAGGAGTGGCAGTGGGATTTGAGCCCTGGTTTGCAGCCTGCTGCTCTAACCCCCCAGGTCCCCAATCTTGGAGCGATTAAAGATTGCAAATCATCAGCGATTCCTCATATCGGACTGCTCTGCAGGACTTATTTTGTTTGCCTTCAGTGACTTAAGCTGCCGGGGTCATATATATATATATTATATATATATATATATATATGACCGGGGTCATATATATATATATATATAATGTTCAGTTGATCTAGATAAAGTGATCCAGGTCTGTAATCCCTCAGAGGCTAATTATTTATTTATTACAACATATTAACCACTTTTTTGGGGGAAAAAAATCAGATTAAACCAGAGACAGGAGAAAACAATCATAACAGATCTTAAAATGTGGCAATGGCCAACAGCACATGTAAACAGAGACACAACCAGTATGAACAGAGAAAAGCCAGCCTACACATATAGCAATTAAAGTCAGTGTGAGTAAATAAAATTAGCACAGATAATTAGACATTAAAGTCAGTAAACGGTTCTAAAATGAATACATACATATATAGGAATTAACCCGTATGATCAAAAAACAAACAGCACCCTTCTGTGGACCTTAGAACTGGTGCATATGCGAAATAAACAACGAGAGAGGATCGGAAGAGACAAAGGCAGGGTCTGGCATCTCTCTCGCTTCCTTTTTAATATTCATACACTGCTGCTGGTTCTAGTGATCCGAGAATCAGATGAAACATTTTCTATACATGAATGACATACAATTATCTCTCGCCTTTGGGTACAGAACGTGAGCCAGCCTTACAAAAACACGCTCGGGGACCTTCTAGGCAGAATCGAGAATTGGTTGGATCTGAACCGGTTGCAGGCTCTCTGGATTGGTAAAGATGGTTAAAAAAAAAAAAGAGATCTTTTTCAGTTACCTGACCAAGGACAACTTACTGTCTCTTCCCAAATTGTGAGATTAGGTGGTGTTACTAGACGACGTTCTCACAATGATACAACAGATCGGGAAAATCTGCCGTACCGTACTTTGAGATCAGTTGTTGGGGGAAAAAGTGTGAAATAATCTCTGATGATGATGATGGTGACATGTTTCATGATGTCAAAACTTATAAAACATGTTTTCCAGGCACTGACCAGTCGAGGACAATCCCCTAAGTGCTGCTATTTACGTGTCTGCTAAATTGCAATAGCCTTATAGTGGGGATTCCAACAAAAACATTTGCACTGACTCCAGCTCATACAAAACTCTGCGACACAGATTATTACCACACTCAAGCATAATCATAGTATCGCACCATATTTTGCGTAATCGCCACTGGCTCCCAGATGGCCAGCGCATAATGTTTGTAAATTCTTTGCCTGCTTTTCAAATCCATTCAAGGCATTAAATCTCTCGCCTAATACCATACAACCCTAGTCCCATCTTATGTTCATCACAGTCCTCATTATTGACTGTCCCTTCGCCAAACTTAATTTGACCTTCTACGATCTAGGAAAGGGCTTTTAGCTGCGCTGGTCCATCTATTTGGAAAATAAGCTGCCCCGTGAAATTCGGACTTGTAAGGGCTATTTGGTCTTATGTAAGATCCTAAAATCTTGGCTGTTCGGAAAGGCCTTCG
Organism: Rhinatrema bivittatum; assembly: GCF_901001135.1. NCBI lineage: Eukaryota > Metazoa > Chordata > Amphibia > Gymnophiona > Rhinatrematidae > Rhinatrema > Rhinatrema bivittatum. Next base: position 811,768,858 of record NC_042615.1, on the reverse strand, counting down.
GATAATAAGCAGCAAAACCCACTTGCTTCTCAAGATGGAATCCACAGTACTTTTTTGATTTGAGAATATTAATATTTACCTTTTTATTTAGTCCAGTTCAGGTATTCACCTAAAATAACACTGCTCCTTCCACACTTTCTGATCAGGGAGTGACTGTAAACAGACTGGATGAGTATTAGAAAACGTTAGTTATCTTAATATTATGACAAGTTTATGTATATACGAGGATGAATGTATATTATACATTTTATAGTTGTGGATATGTATGCTTAATATTTTATTTTGCTGTAATCCGCTGGGAATGTTTTCAACAATCCAGTGGACTAAAAATTAAATAGAATAAATAAATATTTTAACGAGGCTGCACCATTGCAATTCTGTTTTAATTGGCCCTCCCCAAAAATATCTAGATATTTGCAACTGGTCCATAATATTGCAGCACAGCTAATATCAGGATGTGGATAGAGCTAGGGCCGGTGCAATGGTATTAGATGCCCTAAGCAAAACTTCTGCATTGAAACCTCTCCACCGGTCCAGGCCCCAGCTCCGGCCTCAATACACACACACACACTTAGGGGTAGATTTTCAAACCTACGCGCGGGCGTAAATGTGCGCGCGTTACCCGGCGCTCGCACATGGACGCCCAATTTTATAACATGCGCGTGCTGGTGCGCACACGCTATAAAATCAAGGGTCGGCGCCCACAAGGGGGTGCACATTAGTGCAACTTGCGCGTGCCAATGACCGCAGCCTTCCCTCGTTCCCTACCCCCCTAATCTAAGCTTCCCACCCCCTAGCCTTATCCTAACCCCCCAAAAAAAGTTATTTTACCTCTTGCGCCTGCTTGAAGCAGGCGCAGGATGCGCGCCCCGGCACCCTGCTGGCACGTGATCCCTTGGCACAGCGGAAAATGGCCGCTATGCCGGGGACCTCTAGCCCTGCCCCCTCCCCACCCCTTTTTCGAAACCCCGGGACTTAGATGCGTCCTGAGACTTTACGCGCATCGCCGGGCCTTTATAAAATAGGCGCGCTTAACCCCCCTATGCGCGTAGTGCTTTGAAAATCTGACCCTAAGGTTTCTACTCTCATTTCCACACGCATCCTTATACAGGTTCCCTCCATCTCTCTCAGTATCACTATATTGCTCTCTCGTACACATACAATCCCTCCCACTCACACACACACACACTCACACACACACACACACTCACACATACTCACACACACACACACACACACACTCACACACACACACACTCACACACACACACACACACACACTCTCACACACATTGCTCATGGCCCGCTGAGTCTCTACTCCTCTTGGCCGTGAGTGGGATAGGCTCCGCTCATGGCCCCTGTGGCTGCTTTTTGCAGCCCCCTAATGGATAGTGCCCTAGGCAACCGCCTACTTCGCCTATTGGGTCGCGCTGACCCTGCCTGCACTAGCTCCCTACAGATTCAGGTTTACAATTTAAGGTATTTGTCTGGCTTATTAATCTCTTTGTGATATGGGGACAGGATACTTGAACAACTGTCTGGAATTGTGGGAGGCACAAGGTGCAAATATGCTAATATGTAACCTTGCTCCCCCCCTTCATGGGGGGGTCACGTTTGTGTTCTGCAGGGGTGGGAAAAACCCGTCTTCAGCCTCGGAATCAAGGGTTCCTTCCACTGGGGAACGCAAGAGGAGACTCACACACAAAAAAAAACAATTGTCCACACCCAAATTCTGCTCCAAAACAAAAAAGAATTTATTAAAAGTTCAAAAACCAAAAGAACAGTCCAGGAAAAGGCAGGAAAATCAGCTTACAGTTCAAAAGTACCAAAAACACAGGGAAAACAGCTTCTCAGGCAGACTCGGCGATTTTCAAGCAGTTACTCATTTCTCAGGTCACTTGAGTATGCTCCAAAATTAAGACTCCTCCCTCTCAAGTCTTCCCTAAGGCTTTTCCTTCCTTTTTAGCCCCCAGTGAACAGCAGAGGAAAAAAATGTCTCCTTAATCACACTAAGATTGTGGGCTTCCCCAGGATAAGATGAGGTCTCCTTGTTCTGAGGGTTCTTAGTCCCCTAGCTGGCTCTCCAGTCTGTATTGAAGGGCCCTCTACTCCTTCAGCAAACCAGAAATCTTCTGTTCAATAGATTCCTGGAGACAGGAGTGGTGCCGCAAGATCAGAGAACGGCAGTTGTGGTCCCACTTCACAATAGTGGTAGCAAGGAGGAGGTTAGCCTTAAGCTGGTGGTGGCAAAATTAATGGAGACTCTGCTGAAGGAAAGAATAGTCAACCGTCTACAATCCACTGGGCTGCTGGATCTAAGTCAACATGATTTTACCCAAAAAAGCTCTTTTCAAACCAATCTGATTGATTTTTTTTGATAGGGTGACTAGAGAATTCGATCATGGACGAGCACTTGATATGATTTCCTTGGATTTCAGCAAAGCTTTTGATAACATTCTACATAGAATGCGCATGAGCAAAATGAAAAGCCTGGGAGTGGGTCACAAGGTGGTGGAATGGATTACAAATTTAGTTGACAGACAGAGAGACAGACAACAGCAAGTAGTGATAAATGGAACCTTCTCTGAGGAAAAAAAGAGTCATAAGTGGAGTGCCTCAGGGATCAGTTCTGGAACTGGTTCTCTTCAGTACGTGTTTGTGAGTGATATCGCAGAAGGGTTAGAAGGTAAAATTTGTCTTTTTACAGATGGCACTAAGATCTGCAACAGAGTGAACACACCTAAGGGAGTAGAGAGAATGAGAAGTGATCTAAGAAAGCTCGCGGAGTGGTTGAAAGCTTAGCAGCTGGGATTCATTGCCCAGAAGTGCAGAGCCATGCGTTTGGAATGCAGAAACCCAAAGGAGCCTGCCTATTGTAATTAAGGTGCCCAAAGTTAAACGAGACAAGGTTACCTGGCTCTGGGGTCTGGGCCGGCTGGTGAAAGTCTGATGGGAGAGGCTGGTGGAAGTGGAAGCGTCAGGCAGCCACAGAGTTCCCAGTGCTATGATGTCATCGCAAGCGGGCATCCCAGAATGCGAGGTAAGCTTGCTTGACAGTTCAGAATCAAGAAAATAAAAATCCTGACTGTTGTTAGAGCAGGAACACTGATGTAGAGCTCAGCTCCCATGGCCTAGTAAAAGTATCAAAAATATTAAAAAATAAAAAAAAGAGAAGGAACAGTAAAAAGAAAATCAGAGCACGACTGAGAAGTATGTACGAGTGTGTTTAGAACAATGGTTTCTGTGAAGGTAAGGGGAAGAATAGAGCAGAGTCACTCATAAAGTTAATGCTGCACTGCCGGATTCTGAGCAGCTTAGGTCAACAGGTGTAAGACTGAAACATACGTCCGAAGGAAAACTCACTCACAGTGAGCAAAGGAAGATTTGTTCACGGGACAAATGAACTGTCACGGCCCAGATATCTCAGAGTCAGCCCTGCAAAAGAGGTTTGATTAATGATTAACTTATAAATGAAAGCTGACCAGAAACAAAACACAGTAACTTTCATCACACTCACATCCCTTCATGACAAACAAAAGTTGCCAAATTGAAATTTAAGGCAACAGAGAAGCACTCGTCTGTGAGCAGTGAAATCTTTAAATAGCAAAGTAATAGCAACTCTGTAAGTTATAAGTGAAGCAAGGTTTCAGAATGAATGAATACAGATTCTGTTCCTTCCCACAGAATAGGGTGCACTGATTTTTTTATAAAGCTAGTTAACACAGTTCACTAAGGGCCGGATTTTAAAAGCCCTACGCGCGCCGGGCCTATTTTATAAAGGCCCAGCGATGCGCGTAAAGCCCCGGGACGCGTCTAAGTCCCGGGACTTTACAAAAGGGGCATTCCGGGGGGGCAGGGGTGGAGCCAGAGGCCTCTGGCACAGCGGTCATTTGCCGCTGTGTCAGAGGATCGTGTGCCGGCAGGTGCAACTTGTGTCTGCCCCAGAGGCAGATGCAAAAGGTAAGACAGAGTTTGGGGGGGGGGGGGGTGTTTAGAATAGGGCTGGAGGGGGAAAGGTTAGGGGAAGAGGTGGGAAGGTTAGTTTAGAGGGAACGGGCGAAGGCCGCAGGCGTCGGTGCACACAAGATGCACTAGTGTGCACCCCCTTGCACGCTGACCCCTGATTTTATAACATGCACGTGTAGGTATGAAAATCTACCCCTAAGCCTTCAAGGAACCTTACACCTAGGGAACTCACCACATAATTAGTCTGTGGAAAAAGTTTGGTATAGGGAGGTAGCCTCTCTTTTTGGTTTTGTTTAAGTTACGCAAGTAGGAAAAAGATTGGAAGAGCCAGAAGGAAAAGACCAGAAGAACAGCGGAGCCTACAGAGATTTTCAACCTGTGCTGCAACAGTCCCGGGAAGCATAAAGCTAAGTCTACACTGGACGTACCAAAATAGCCAGATCTGAGCCTAAAGTATACAAAAGCCAAACATATATACAGGAAGAGACAAAAGATACAGAAAAGAACACAAAGAAAAAGAAGGAAACACACATAAAAGGAAGAAAACAGAAAGAAAACGCACTAACATAAAACATAAAAGTCATATACTTACCTAAGCAGGAACATAAGAAAGCTCTTATTGACCTGAAAGACATAAAAAGGACACAAAGCCTCAATTCTTTAAGGAAAAACATTATTATGAGAAAAGTAAAGTTAGTTAAGAAGATAGATATAAGCACCTGTATTTGTTCCGTTTTCTTGTTGATAAGCTTACGCAGGTCTAGAAGAGCTGTGTGAAAGTAGAATTAGTAATACCTGTGTAAAGAAAGAAAATATAGAAAGAGGAAAATTATAAGAAAAACATATTTCACAGAAGGAGAGAATAATTATTTAACTTTAATAAAAAGGAACTGTTCATTTGCATAATACTGTGAAGTGAATTGTATCTGTTGTGTTTACATATCCTTGCCTCCCTTTCCTAGCTTGGAGGAAATTGGGCATTAAACTGCACCCTGTGGGCAACACCTGAGAACTTGCTGCTCTGGTCACACGACTGCATTCTTTTATCATCAACCTCAGCCACGGCAGCCATCTTTATCCCACACGGGCAGCGGTTTCCATTATTATTGGGGAGGTGGGAGGCGAAAGACTGATGTGCACGGACAGGGAAAGGACCTCGGGGTGATGTTGTCTGATGATCTGAATGCGGCAAAGCAATGTGACAAGGCAATGGCTGAGGGAGACTGGGCTGCGTAGAGAGAGGCACAGCCAGCAGGAAAAAGGAGGTGGTGATGCCCTTGTACAGTTCCTTGGTGAGGCCTCATCTGGAGGATTGAGTTCAGTTCTGGAGCGGTCAAGAGAAGGGCGACCAAAATGGTGTGGAGTCTGTATCATAAGCCATGTGAGGTGAGGCTGAAGGTCCTAAATATGTATACCCTGGAGGAGAGGAGAGATATAGATGTTTAAATATCTGAAAAGAATGAACAATGCACAGGAATCAAATCTTTTCTGATGGAAAGAAAGTTGTAGATCTGGGGGATATAATATGAAGCTCCAAGGCGTTAGACTCAGGACCAACGTCAGGAGACATTTCTTCATGGAAAGGGTGGTGGACGCCTGGAACGTCCTCCCGGAAGAGGTAGTGGAGACAATAATGGTTATGGAATTCAAAAAGAGCTCGGGATAAACATAGATCCCTGGTGGCTGAAGAATGGAAATGAAGAAAACCTACGTTGTTAACTGGGGTAACCTTCACAGAGCGGCATTTACTCCCCTTAAATAGAAAGTGGTTTTTTTTTAATTTGTAGGGCAAATGTGTAGGTGTAGGGAAAAACCCCCGAGTGGCTAAACCACTCGGGGGTTTTTCTGCCTACACTTCCTATGTTACTGTTTCTGCACTCAAAAACCTGCCGTCGTCACAGGCAGACTGCAGAAGCTCCTCTCACCATCGCATCAACTACTGGAGTCCTGTTTGGACCCCCTCCTCGCCTTCTCTTCTCTCTCTCTTGTGCTTCCTGGGAAGCACTTTTGTAATCCTGCGTCTCTGGAGGGAAAGCACCCACCATCACTCCATGTTTGATACAACCTCCCTGAGCCTCCCTCCGCTGGAGCGTTTTACACTTTACTGAAGGGGCACCTTTCTAGTGAACCCGGACAGGGGTCACCCCTAGCTACAGCTCTGGGGCACTATGACCCTGAGCTCCTCCATAAACCGTGAAATAAAGTGCCGGTTTCCTAGTGCGTGACGAATCTATGTGATACCCGTGAGCGAACAAGTGCATGCGGCCTACAACGCGTGCGCAGTTCGGGCACTGCCGCACGATCTGGCTTTACGATGCTGCTGTTGTGGATTTAAGTTCTGTTCTCCGTTTGTAATTAGATTGTAAGACAGATGAAGAGACTTTGAGGAAAAAGCCATACATCTGTCAGCACAGCCCTGTGCTTCGTCAGTGATTAATGCCAGACATCCTCTCTCTCCCCCCCCCCCCCCCCACCCTCACCTACTATGGCTAATCAGATGGTACATTCCCTTCCTGTACTGAAGGATCAAACTTTTTAGTTTATAGTAATGTCACATCAGTCGTAAGCAACATCAGCATGATGTCCAAATAAAATAAAATAATCAAAAGTACACAGGAAGAAAAGAGCATTTCAAGGGCTATTCATGTTATCAAGAAATTCACTGTCTGCAGCTTGTACTATACACAGCACGCCTTAGAACAGGGCTTCCCAGATGGGGTCACAAAACCTTCAGCTGGAGTCACAAGTGCCTCAAATGGCAGCGCTCTTCAGCTGCCAGCAGCATTAGTAGCACAGGTCAGCGTGGGGTCTGCGAGTCAGCACACACTCACAAGACCGGTGGTAGCACTGCCCTTGCATTAGCTTCTGTAATAACAGAGTGGGCCTGCATGGGGAGGGATTGGGGGCCACTGCAGAGCCTGTGAACTTGCGCTGGCCCATAGGCCTCATGCTGACTTTCATTACTAACGCAACTGCCGCATGCAGATCACTGTCAAACCTAGGGCCAACCATGAGGGGAGGGGAGAGCCAGGAGTACACAGGCTGGTGGAGATTGGAATGGCTCCTCTTTCCTCTCCCACTATTGAACCTTCCCAAGGTAAATAATGGTGCCCCTCTCATCAGCCTGCCCTCTCTTCTCACCAGTTGTCATCCACCCTTGGCCCGGGGCCCGAAGGAAAATGTTGCCACTGACCCTGACTATAGGGATGTTTAGAGAAGGGGCTGTCTAAAGGGAGGGATCAGAGGCAAGAGGAGTCTGAGGGTAGGATCAATGAAGAGGAATTGGCTGTGGAAGGTTAGAGGAGAGGAATGAAATTTTGATTGAAGATGTAAGAGATGAGGGGATGAGAGAGGATTAGCTGGGGAAGTGGGAGAAGGATTGGCAGGAAGGAAGTTAGGCAAGGAGTTCAGAGAGAGGAAATGATGGATGGAGTGAGAGGTAGTGGATGACAGAGGATCTGTTGGAAGCTGTAAAAAGTGCTTGGGGCTGAAAGGGTCAACCGGGGGAGGTGGAAAGAGCTGGAGGGGTGAGAGAAGAGGTGGGTTGGGGAGGTGAGAGGAGCTGGGTGATGTCAGAAGGTACAAGCTGGAGGGGCAGAGGTTGACAGAGCTGGTATGCTGGAGGAGAGGAGGTTAAGAGAGGAGGTCCTATGGAGGGGATGGAGCTTGAGAGAGGGTCGACTAGAGCGGGTCAAGGAGAAGAGAAGGGATCAGTTGAATTGGGGTGACAGTGAGAGTGGAGTGATTGTTGGAGAGGGATCACACCCCTGTTAATTTGTTTTGGTCATCCTCTCTGGTCATGTGAATTTTCTAATGCTAAAAATGGGGTTACATTGGCCAAACATTTGGGTAGCCCTGCCTTGCTATGCCTCTACTGAAAGTAACACAAGGTATAACAAAGCAAAACAAAAACAAAAAAAACAACCCACATCTGTCTAGTGTATACAGGAAAGTGAGTTGTGAGTTACATCTGCAGAGAGCTAGATTTGTGATTTCTTCTTTGGATCAGTCTGATGTCATGGATCTGCTGTCCCCAGAGTCCTCCACCTTTTCTACTGAGTGACAGTAATGTATAAAGAGGCTGCCAGAAGCAGGTTTTCTTCAGCCTTGAGCTCTGAGAAGAGTACAAATAGCGTGAGCAGCAATCTAAAGCAGCAATACCATCAGCACACTGAAAATGAACTGGGACTGCAGCCCTCAGCTGGCGTGGAGCAATGGATCATGCAATTAAAAACATTTCATTATGAGCGAGAGGAGGAGGGGGACCATATGTCATTTAGAGAAGGGAAGAAGCATTCAACAAAGATGCTAGGAAGCATGTGACTTGCACCTTCAACTTCCCCCTGCCAACAGATAAACTGAAACGAATGCACACCCTGATCCGAAAAGCATCAGCACTCAGGCAACCATTTCTAAAGAGTTGCCGAGGCTTACGCTTGCATCACTTGTAACACTTCCCATCTTTTAAATTCCCCTTTTGGTGCCAAGCTGAGAGGACCGAAGGACAGGATTGGAATTCAGAATGATCCTGGGAAACTGAACAAACAATATGAAATGAATAGGAAGAAATCCACAAAGAAAAAATTGACAAATTACAGTACACTGAATGATTTTCTGGGGTAACAAATGTTTTCTGAGAAGGTAAGAAAAGTCCTTGAACACTGGGTGGCTTATTAAACTGGTGCCCTGTGGGCAATTACAACCTTAGGGTTTTGTGCAATGAAATACAAGACTTGGGGCCTTTTTCTTCATGTGTACGTAATTCTGTTCAGTATCCATCAGTCCTCTGAAGCATAGGCCATAAGCTACCATCTCTGTCAAAAAGCCATCAAAAGGCCGCAGCCAAACCTCAACTAGAATATTGTGTGCCGTTCTGAAGGCCCTAACTCTGAAAGGATACAGACAGGCTGAAGACGTTCCAGAGAAAAACTACAAAAGTGGGGCAGAAGCCGCACCAAAAGCCGCATGAGACTTACAGACGTAAGTGCATATACCCTAGAGGAACGGAAACAGAGGGTTGGGGGTGGGGTGGGGGTGGCAGCAGGACGTATGACAGAGAAATTCAAATACCTGAAAGGTATAGAACAGGCACAAGAAGCAAACTTTTTTTCAGAGGAAAGAATGCTACGAACATAAGAAGTTGCCATGCTGGGTCCGACCGAGGGTCTATCGAGCCCAGCATCCTGTTTCCAACAGTGGCCAATCCAGATGACTTGCAAGCACATGGCAGTTGCCTGGACACCCCCCCACGATGTCTTTGGCCCAACCTGGGCCTAGAAGAAGGAGGAGGCATTGGGGACATTGGACGAACACATTTGCAGTATTACTGCCTTCTGCCTTCTTTGGCCACCGTATGATGAAAGATTGAGGCAAGAGCCAGCAGGAGATGGCCAGCGTGAACAGATGGGGTATCGTTACTATTACACCTAACGTTTACATGTCTGCTTGGGGGTAGCCCTCATGGAGCGGGCAGTTGCTACTACTCTTTTATTAAAAAAAAAAAAAATTAAATAAAATAATAAAACTTGCTGGGCAGACTGGATGGACCATTTTGGTCTTTATCTGTCATCATTTACGATGCTACTTGGTGTTGTCTTTGCTGCGATTGGGGCTGAGGTGGAAGAGAAGGCAGGGGGGATGTCTTCTGGGGTGAGAGGAGGAGGCACCTTTGGCCCTAGTCTGGGCCTAGGGTCAGCAGGATCAGGTGCCTCTCTCAAATCTGGGGAGAGGTGCACGGGTACCTGCAGGAGCTACCAGATGGTTTCTAAAAGCCTACTTCCATGTATAAACCAGAGCTTATGCATGTACATCGTTTTGAAAATTACCCCAGGAACGTCTCCTTTTATGTGTGTGCTACGAGGCTAATATTCAAAGACCAGGTGAGCAGTTAACTGTCAAAAATTTGCCAGTTATCTTATCATTAGGAAATTTATCAGCTGAAGCTAACTGGCTTGATTTTCAGCTGAATTTTTCCTAAATCTAGCCAGTCCTTAGCTAAAATCAGCCAGTTAGTGCTGAAAATCAGGCACTAACCAGCTAAATCCATAAAACAATAAATATGAAGGCCAGTAATCCTTTGATACTATTGGACCCCCTCTCTCTCTCTTTCAGGGTTGACGTGACCACTGTGCAAACTGTGCACTTGCATAGGGTGGCAACTCTGAGGAGGCAGAGTCACACAGCCAAGTTGACTGCTGGTGGCTAAGTAATCAGAGCCCAGCTTCTCCTTTCTGCTCACCCAGCCAGGAGAAAGAGCAGCCCTTTACAGCCTGGCTTATCCTCCCCCTGTCCTGCACCGACAGCAGGAGATGCGGCGCTTAACATAACATCAACTTCCTGTGCCATATGTGGCCAGTCTCATAGATCTCATGGCTCATACCAAGAGGCTGGTTCTGCGTCGCACAGGAGGTTGGCACTGTGTTAAGTGCCGTTCCTCCTGCTGGTCAGGTCAGATCGGGAGGATACCGGGCTGCACTAGGAATTGCAGGGCAGAGAATTGGGATGGGGGGGGGGGCAGAGAGAGGATGTGCTGAGAGCTTTCAGGAGGAAGAAAATGCGGGAAGAGTTCTAGTGTGGGGGGAGGGTGGGAGACAATGTATGCAGGAAGAGACCTTTTTATGGGGGGGCGGGGGGGGGTGAGTAGAATGCAGGCAGAGCCTTCCAGGGGTGGGGGATGTGGAAACGAGCTTCCCAGGAATGGGAAAAAGAGGTAGGGGCAGACTTCCAGCGCTGGATTGGGGGGGCATGTGAGGCGAGCTTTCTGGGGACTGAGAAGAGAGAAGATCAAACCAGGGATGGGGGCCAGAGGATGGGGAATAAAGGAGAGAAAGCAAGAACCCGGAAAGAAGGGGGAGGGGAGCAGGAAGAAGGAGAGAGAGAGAAGACCAGAGACTGAGGAAGAGAGGAATGGGGATTGGGGTAGAAGCCAGGGAGTAGGAGTACAAGAGGAAGGGAGGGCTGGAGACTGAGTGATAAATGTATCATGGCTAGGGGAAGAGAAAGGGAAAGGGGTCTGGTTATTGGGTGGAGAGAGAGAAAGGATCCAAACTGGGAGTGGAGGGAGGGAGAAAGGTCTGGGAATGGGGGTGAGGACTCTAGATCTAGAGAGAGAGAGTGAGTGAGAGTGTGTGTGTGAGAGAGTGTGGGGAGGAGGGGATGGTCAGGGCACCACCAGTGAAGGGACCAATTCCTGTTTAGAAATGAGCTTTGAACACAGATTGTTTCTTTGCACAGGGAGTGAAGTGAATAGTAAATGAACAGTAAGTGCCGGCACCTGACAGCTGTACCTGCACTTAGTATTCAGCGGAGGGTGAGTAGGCAAGTCCCAGTTCTTCTCCCTGTTGGCTTAGGGGAGGCGTTTGGGAGACTTAGATTCAGGAGGGATGGAGGGAGAGGACAGGAAATCTTGAACATTTGGGATTTTAGCCCTTCAGGGAGGAGGAACCGATGCACCACCCTCAGACTGTCTTTAAAAAAAACCAAAAAAGTTAAAAGGGGATGGGGGAGAATGTGGTACCATGGAACAGATATTGTTAAAAATACAGTGAAGCGAGGATGGGGATCAGGTCGCTGGAAATGTGTTTTCCGGTTGATGTCAGGGGAGAGGCTGGCTGGATAGATTTAGGCCAGCTGAGTTGGGCGGCTAGCACTGAAAATCAGCACCAGCCCCCTAACTTTCAGCCCCCCCCCACACACACACACCTAACCCCATCCACAGGCCGGCCCTCCCAGTGAAAGGCAGGGAGCTAAATTTAGCCAGATGGACCACTCAATTTTCAAAGACTTTGTGACCGAGCTGGCTAGGTCCCTTCTAGAAAAAAAATCTCTTGGGTATTTTTCAGTTGATGACACATCATGGCAGACAGAAAAAAAAAAAAATTGCCTGGGGCATTGTGAACAGAAGTCTGAAAAGGAACACGATGAAAAACAAGATTCCTTGCTGAAATACCTTCATCCATAACATCAAGATAAAAGATACTTCAAAGGATCTGGCTGAGTCTGAAGCCGAGGGAACGGCTTTGCCGACAGCTTCACAAGTCGTAGGGTCTGAGGAACAGGACAGGCTCAAGATTTAAGATGGCGCGGAGGTGAGAATGTGGTGGCCCTGCCACTGGAGCCGGTTTGCCAGCCCTAACGCGCTGCTCGTGTGCAGCGGATCCTGGTGGAACGTGCGCCAGGACGAGTTCAGCAATTCAATTTCCCTAAAGTAATTTCAACAAGAAATTAGAAAAAACTTGCCAGCGGAGAGGCGATGCGCCATCAACGGCTCCAGTACTCCGTGTTCTGCTTCTGTGACAGGTTGTTTACCCATAACACGATTCGTGTGTCATCTCGGCCTGATAACGGGTTCCAAAAATTGGAAAAACGTGTCTGCAATTCTAGCAACGCACCAGAAAGATTCACACAGATGCATTAAATTAGTTCTGTTTATGGCTTCCTCTCTAATGTTCACAGTTAGCCGAAGAGAACATCAAAGGAAATCCTGGAACGTTGCTTGAAGCCAGAGCAAGCTTTACAAACGCGGGGCCTCCAAAGATATCCGTGCTTCAGATTTGTGCAGTGAATTGTGAGCTGTTGCAAGACGAGTTCTTAATCGTGCATCATCACAAGGTGTATTGAACTTTGTACGCAAAAAAAATAATCCGACAGTGCCCCTAACAGATTTATTGCCATCCATATCCTCTCGATCCTCCTTGTGTCTTAGCCAGTGGTGAGGGTGGCTTTACGAAGCTGAAGTTGATGGAAAGATACATTCCTTCCTGAATGACAGAAGAAAGACTGATTGGCTTAATATGCACCTTGTCGAAAGAATGTGAACTTGCAGAAAACACTGACCCGAAGAAACTTGTTCAAAATTTGCTAAACTGAAAGCATGAAAAGTGAAATTCTAATCTGCATTTCTTCTGGTGCAGGGGTAGCCACCTCCGGGTCTCCAGAGGCGCAAACAGGTCAGGTCTCCAGGTTACCCACACTGAATATGCATGAGATAGATTTGCATGTGCCGCCTCCACTTATATGCAGATCTGTCTCATGCTTACTCCTTGTGGATATGCTGAAAACCTGGCCTGTTTGTGGCTCCAGTGCATATTCTGTGAAAACACGGTAGAGCAGGTTGCACAGTGAGAATGTGCAATCGGTATCATTTCTCCTCTCTCTGGTAAAATAAATCTGTTGTTTATAAATGCAGAATTTTTATTCAAACTAACAAACATCAATAATGGCACAGAGTCTGTTTTGCTTCCTTTGACTAATGAGGCTCTGCATTTTCTGGATGCTGGCCAGTCTCCGTTTCTGGTCTTGCTCGGCCTCTCCGGTGTTTTTGATCATCAGGTTCTGATTGACAGATGTTGGCAGCTGGGACTTTGTGGTACAGTCGGAGTCTGGCTTCCTTCTTGCTTGAAAGATTGGTGTCAGGTAGTCCAAGGAGGAAATGCTTTTTCTCAAGGCAGGAAAAAGAGAGGAGGAAAAACCCAGCCGTGTCCGTAGCTTGGAAGCTCAGATGTCCCTGCTTCTGGGACAGATGATACCAGGGAGACCTTATTCTCTCCCTCTCGACACATCCTGCAGGGAGAAACATGGCCCGTGTCAAGGGATTCTGGGATGCTGCCTCAAGCCGGGATTTGTATCTGAAGCCTTCACTGAGCTGTTTTGAAGGGAGCCTTTGTCCTGACTTCGTGTACTGGAAGGACAGATCTAAAGACTATTGCTGCACACCCGAGTCCCTCCACTGCTGTTTAATATTTTTAGGAGGCTGCTGTTGGGATTTTCGGGAGCTGGAATGCGGATGACATCCAGTTCCTGTTTTCCTTTCGGAACAGGCTTGGATGAGTCTGTGAGGTTTCTGAATTGTTTGAGGAAGATCTGGTTACAGCTTCAGAGCACTAAACTGGTGGTGAATAAAGTCTAAAACTGTGTATCGGCTCAGCTTGGGATAAGTTATCAACGTTGATGGTTCAGCCAACGCTTGATAATTGTATTATTTTTGCTGAAGTTGAAGAGTCTGGGAGATACTTTGGATTCCAGTTTTTCTTTGGAGGCTTATGTGGGGCATATAGCTCAGGGAGCATATTTGCAGCTTAAAGTGGAATGCCAATTGTGTCAGTTTCAATTTAAGAATCCCTTATTGATACTTTTATTTATATACAATAAATCAGTAAACATAAAATAGAACAATTCTATGTAAAAGAAAAATCAAAATAATTGGACTTGTGGAACTGTTAAAACCGATCTATCAGAGAGCTTAAGGAGATGTACCCTGGATTGAATTAGGAATAATTTAATACAGGTGGATATTATTATATTTCAAGACCCAAATAGGCCAGTTCTCAACACATTATCTATATATATATATATATATATAAACTAATGAGGCAATACAGATCTATAAACAAATGTTCTAGAAGTGATATAGTCAAAGTTACAAAGCATGAACACATGCAAAACTTAAACATCATAGATTATTAAACAAATTCTTTAAAAAATGTTATGCAAAATACAAAATATTTATCACGCCATAAATCTTTATTAGTATTGCAAAAGTTATTTTTGATCAGATTGAACCGGCTAAAGCCAAATTGCTTACAAAATCATGTCAACAGCAAACCTCATATATTCCCCAAAAAATCACAGTCCTCAAATAAACCAGTGATCCAATGCAAGACTTAGCTGTCTTGGGGGCTGATACAATACTGTGCGCTAGCTGCTGCGCATGGCTTAACACGCGATTGGACGCGCGCCATAACCCCTGATCCAATACGCCGATTAGCACATCCAAAACGCACTAATTAGCGCATGGCTAATGGTGCTCTTCACATGTAAATACCATGTAGACGAGGCTATTAGTTAATCCCCGCGATCCAATAAACTTTCCACACAGCCAGTTCACCCTTGCAACGCAGCAATTTTTACGCCAGCCCGGCGCTGGGGTAAAGGTTTGCCACACTCAAGGGCGCATTGAAATAAAAGAAAAATCCCGCTTTCTATGATTCCTTCTTATAGTATCGTCACAATACTAAGTAGGAGGAACCAAATAAAGCAATATTTAGTTAAAAAAAACATTTTTGAAAAAAAAAATTTTGGATGGCCAATACACATCAAAAATACACAGTCCGGGCCATGGATCTTGTGCGGGTCTATGGCATTAGTGGGAGAAAACGGATGCTCGTAGATTAAGGGTCCGTTTTCCCAACCTACTTGACAGCCACCTCTCCTGTGCACCTGATGTTGAGGAGGCACTAGGGACGCACATTTTTCCCTAGCGTCTCCTTTTTAGCACAACCCCCTCATTTAAACATTGGATCGTGTGCCCAGGGGAGGTGGCTGGACGTGCATTAGGAAAACAGGCGCTCAACACTGATGCCCATTTCTGTGCACAGTTATTGCATCAGCCCCTTGATGTTTCTTATAGTCAACGTGACAACGTTTCTACCGTGCTCGCTCAACTGCGAGTAGCAAGTCTTCATTTGCATCGGCTGGTTATGTTCTTCAGTGCCCTTCACAAAGGGTCCTTTGCTTCACCCTAAAAGGGCTTCATCAGGGGGAAGGAAATCTGGAAAAGCACTTGGATCATTTATACATATGCGGCAGTGTATTTGACATAAAATCTTCAATATAGAAACGTATTCTGAAATATTGTATTCTCCCGAGTGGACAATCTGTCTCGAGCCTTTCTTCATTCAGCATTTTAAACGGGCGCATTCAGACATTTGCTCCACTCTGCAATATCAACTATTGTCACCATCATGCATGAGAGTAAATAATGAAGCCACATTCAATGTAAAAGGTTCTCATACTTTTGGATCATGATCATAATAGAAATCTCTAACATAGAATGTTACGATATCCATAGTATATATTCCCCAAACAACTTAAAGCAGGAAGTCAACAAGGGAAGTGTGGATGATCTCCAGTGACAGCCTAACCACTAACATCTGGATGACTAGTTTAATCCTGCCTCTTGTGGTGGGCAAGATGGTAGGCCAAGAGGGTTAACAGTAAGAGCTAAGAGTAGCTGGATCCCAGATATACGGTGGATCCAAGAGATAATTTCTGACCAGTGTATCTGGTAACCAAGCATGTCCATCAGCTATGAGAAAATGAACCTTTTTCTCCACGGTCCCACCATTATCTATCAGAGAAAGGCAGCCTATTTTAGATAATCAATCAGGCGTGTAGTACTAGTGGTAGAACAATTTGTAACCATTTTCTTGGGTGGTTACTCAGGGAGGGTAACTTTCAGACAACTCTGTGTAGTCCCGTATAAGCATGTACATGACTGCACGGAGATCTACTACAGTATTTTATAATTTGCACATATCAGGTACAAGCAGATTATAAATTACACACGTGTACCCACCTAAGTTGTACATGTATATTTCCATATGCATGAATATCTTTAATGCATTGAAAGCGTGTGCTTTTCTTACCTATTTTAAAAACATAAGAACATATATTTTGTGTGTGAAAAAATTGCAACTTCCATAAAACCCTGTCAACCCTGTATTTTAAATCATGCGCGTGTAAATGGTCACCAGTTGGCCGAAGCCTCCACCGGTTCTCCCAGTCCCTCTCCAGGTCACCAAGACCTTCCTAAGTTCTTCACTCTGCACCCCCAACCAACCAATAGTAAACAGTAGACGAGTCTGATAGCAAATGTGCAAGATAATCAGTAGCGTACGTGAATAAGTCATCAAATGTACACACGGAAGCCTCTTATAAAACAGCAAGCTGTGTGCAAATCTCTTGGAACGCTGCTTCACCACACCCTTTTTTTGAGCACGTAAATGCGTGCGCGAGACCAAAAATATACCCATACTTTTGACATTTATATAATAACGTGCAAGCACAAGCTACTTACGTATGTATATGCTAATTTTACACACACAGAGGTTTTGAAAATTCGCTCCCTAGGGAATTGCTGTTCTTTATTCTCAGAAAATCCTTTTGACCAGTCACTATCAGGTACCTCCTGGCCAATGTCTTTTGCCCACAGGTGCATAACTCTCTTCACAGGGGCCCTCTCATTCCTTTCTACTATCAGTCGGTATGTTTTAGAAATTAGACCTTTACTAGAAAAGGTATCTGCGGTCAAGCTTTCAAAGGCTGCTAAACGTCTACACCCTCCCCCCGGATTCTGAAACAGGGCTTTTGTAAATAATCCTTTTAATTGCAATAACTGAAATACTGGAGCGTTACAGCTGTCTTGCAAGCTGCATTAAAGTCTCTGAGACATGAACTTGCCCTTCTCAAATAATTGCTCCATGGCACAAATCCTGTGGTCCTTCCAAAAAGAGAAGTTATGCCACAAAGGAGGCAGTGGGGAAGGAACAGAGGAGACTTGGCCACTCTGCACAACACATTTTTATACGTGCACAGTGTCGAACCTATACGGCAGGAGGGAATGAAGAAAGGTGGATCTATATTCAGGCAACAACCAACAAGGACTGAATTACATAGTCTGGATAAACAGATAAGCATGGGTGTAGCTTGCTTATTGCGGTGGTTACTACCCCTAACTAATTAAGCTATTTCACTTAAATGCAGTTCCAACACTGCTCTCTACATTATTGGCGGGGGTGGAAGGGAAATAAAATAAAAAAGGTTACTAAGAGCCAAGAGAAACAGATAAGTATGTGAGAGAAAAAAAAGTGTGAAAGCTTGCTGGGCAGACTGGATGGGCCATTTGGTCTTCTTCTGCCGTCATTTCTATGTTTATGGATGTTCAGGGGTCCTGGACAGACTCTCTCAAGGAGATCCAGGCAGATAGGGGAAACCCTTTGTTCTGTGCCCAGCTTTTCTCCATGCTAAGCCAGTGCTTATCCCCTGGGCTTTCACACATGTGATAAAATTCTGCTGCTGGTAGGATTACCAGTTAGACTGACCCGTAAACCCTGTTACAAAGACGTGCTTGGAGGCTGATTGTTTTGTAAATCAGGATGTGATAGATCATCTCCTTTGCTTAGTGCTTTACAACTGGGTGCCAAGAGCTGAGAAAGCAAAATTTAAACTGCTGGCAATTATTTTCCGTTCAATGAGAGGCAATGGGCCGAAATAGCTCTTTGATAAATTAGGCTGGCATAAACCCGTCAGCCTCTTGGATCTTCTCAAGGGTGCCAACTGCTAGCAGGTCAAACTCAGAGGTTACGCTGGCCTTTTTTCAGTCACAGCTCCCCAGTTACAGAATACTCTCCCAGTTGCAGACAGAACAGAATTAAGCTACCTGAAGTTTCATAAACAGGTGAAGACATTATTTGTTCCCTAAGGTGGGTTCAGTGATAATAAGAAAGTGGGGCTTTGTGACATTTACGTTACAGTATAGGCAATGTTCTGTTGCACATAAATAAGGGAGGACAGATTTATTTTGCAGGTATATCTGTCCTATAGGATTGCCTGAGTGAGAAAACGAAGAGCCTAATATTCAAAATGACACTCAGCCAGCTAAGTGGCACCACTGCATGTCCGACTATGGTCAGCGGTCACCACTTAGCCTCCTAAGTGACTTACGGGGTCATTCATCAAAATGCATTAGGGCCCGAACCTGCGATAATGGGTCTAATGCACGCAATAAATATCGCAACGCTAGAGACTGCATTATACAGATCAACTCCTCTCGTTGTACCTTTCATGATTCAAATGATAGAAATTCTTCAGTGATTGCACATTTGCAGTTAATTCCTCTGACTGTGTAGGTAACACCCGCCCAAACCCACCCTGAATTACCTGTAGACAGGAAATTAGGATAACCACGCCCATTTTTTTTAATCGCAGGCACTATTTCTGCTATATTTATATATTTTGATGAATCTAGTTGTTAGCTGGCTAAGTTTTTGGCTGGATAAGTCAGAGGCAGGGAATGAGTGGATTGGGGAGGAGTCGAATTGGCCGGATAAATTAACTAGCTAACTCGATATTCACAATTAGCCAGCTGATTTATCCAGCCATCTCTGGTTGGGCCAAAGGGCTGTCCCAAAGTTAGCCAGTTATACATAACCGCCTAACTTTATGATAGCCGGGTATGTTCAGCGGCGTGGCCAGCACTAGTCAGCTGATTATATATAACCATGTAACTAGTGCAGCCACACAGCGGCTCAGTAAGGACCTCCTAATTATTATCTGATTTATACTGCTCCTTTCCGACACTTCAAAACGGGTTGCTTTCAGGTACTGTAGATATTTCCCTATCTTGGGCTTACAATCTAAGGGACCGAAATGCCCGTACATAATTGTACCGGCTCAGTTGTGCACAGAAAGATTTGGGAACTTGTATGCGAATAACGCATGCACCTAAGTGTAAATTCCTCCCCTATCAGTGCCCTCGGGGACACCTTCACTCAGTCTGCGTACACTTAGCTGTGTGCATGACATGCACCTGTAAATATGCCTGCATGTCAGATGGACAGTTTTACTACAACATTTCTGGAGGTAAAGCACAGTCAGGCCGATGCAATATCTCATGACTGAGCACCCGCTCTCCCAACGCGCGCCGATCCACCTCTCCGGAGCGCCCGATTTAATATTTCAATCCGCTGCCGCGGTAAAAAGGAGGCGCACTGGGAAATAGTGTGCCCCCTAGCGCCTCCTCGGCAGAGGGCGCCCAGGAAAGGTGGCTGTCAACGGGTTAGGAAAACGGACGCTCGTAAAATTGAACATCCGTTTCCCTTACCTGACTGCTGGCACACTTTTTTTTTTTTTTTTTACAGTTCTCATTTTTGTGTTCTTCCGACTTAATATCACCACGATATTAAGTCGAACGAAGTACAGAAAAGCAGTCGGGCGCACATTTTTTTTTTAAGTGGGGGGAGAATAGCTAATAGCCTCATCAATATGCATTTGCATGTGATGAGTGCTATTAGCTTCGCAGGGGGTTGGCCGCGCGTTTTGGACGTGCTAATCCCCTTATAGCGTAAGGGATTCTGGGTGGGTGTCCAGCTACGGGTTAACCAGTGCGCTCGGCTGAACGAACTGCATTGCATTGGCCCGTGTGTTACCCTAGAGATGTCTCTGAAAATTACCCTCTTTAAACCCCGCTGTGCTAGATGTCTCGACCATATCCACCAGAGACAGATTCTACGGGTTAATTGTGCATTGAGTGAAAAAGCACCACTTTCACCAATTATTTGAATTCAATACCTGTTCCTTTCAAGGAGTGTCCCCTTGGCCTATTACTATTTGAAAGGATGAATAACTGTTCCCTATTTATCTGTTCCGCCTTTCACTCGTGAAACTTATAAACTTATCACATCCGCTATCATTCGCTTTTTCTCTGTGCTAAAGAGCTCTTAAGCTTTCTTCCATTCCCTCTTATCATTTGTGTTGCCCTTCCCTGCACCTTTTCCAGTTCCCCTATATCATATTTGCAATGGGGGCGACCCAAACTGCATACAGAACGCATGGTGCAGTCACATCCTAGATCTATACAGGGGCTTTATGATATTCTCTGTTTTTCTCTCTGTTCCTTTCTGAATAATTCCAATGAGACATCCTCCCAGTTGATTTTGGGCTATGTGAAATCTCCCATTATTATTGTGTTTCCATGTTTGGTGGCCAGTCTAACCTCTGTTAGCATTTCCCACTCTGTTTCACCAACCTGGCCGGGTGGATGGTACTAAGCCCCACTGCTATACCCTTCCCGGTCACGCACAGAATTTCTACCCACAGAGATTGCAAGGAGCAATTGGTTTCCTATAGAATCTGTATGCTACTTGACTTTATGGAGTCCTTTACATATAGGGCCACACCACCACCACGTCTGTCTGCTGGACCATTTCTAAATATTTTGTTCCTTGAAATTATCATGTCCCATTGGTTGTCCTTCCAGCAGGTTTCTGAGATGCTTATGTCAATATCTTCATCTGGTGCCCTACCCTCTAACTCTCCCATCTTATTTTTCAGACTTCCGGCATTTGTTTCCATTCTTTTTCACAACTCGCTTACTATCCGTTGCTTCAGGTATTTTGGAATCAATTTTTTTCTCTGTCAGGACATTCCGAATTAGCCTTTATAATGGTATTCTTTACGGCAGAGCTTCCCAAACTGTGGGTCCGGGACCCCAAATGGGGTCACAAACCTTCCAGCCGGGGTCACCAATGCCGCAAAGGGCAGCCCTCTCCAGACATCACCAGCAGCAGAAGTAGTGGAAATCAGCATGGGATCTTTGAACTAGCATGCGCTCTCAGGTCCTGCCCTCGCTTGAGTTTCCACGCTAACAGGAAGCCATGTGTGAGGAGGGAGTGGGGCCACGGCAGGGCCCGCGAGCTTTTACTGGCTCACAGATCCTGTGCTGACTTTCATTACTATAATACTGCTGCCAGTTGCAGATCAACATCAGGCATTGGACCAGCCATTGGGGAAGAGTGGGCACAGGTCTGTGTGCAGGTTGTCACTTCTTCTCTATCCTCTCCCATCACTGAGGTTACCTAAGAGAAAAAAATGTTGTCCCTGTCATCAGCCTGCCCTCTCTTCCCACGAGCTGTCATCCACTTATCGCCTGAGGCACAAAGGAAAATGTTGCTGCTTATCCCAGTCAAGGGGATGTTTGGATGGGGGCTGGATTGAGGATTGGATCAGTGGGAGAGGAATTGACTGTGGAAGGTAAGAGGGGGAGGCAAGAAAGGAGTTAGGGGTGAGAGTATCAACTGAGGGGGGGGGAACATGTGAGAGAAGAGAGAGGAAGGGGATGACAGATGATCAATTGGGGGTTACAAAAATGGCTTGGAGGTGAGAGAGGTTCAGTGGGGAGGATGTAAAAAGCTGGCGTGGGTGAGCGAGAGACTTGGCTGGGAAGAGGAGAGGAACTGGGGGATGTAAGAGGGGATCAGCTGGAGGGGGATAGAGGTTGAGAGAGGGGATCAGTTGGAGTGCAGGAATGTGAGTGGAGAGATTGTTGGAGGTGAACGACACCCCCGCTAATTAGGTTTGGTTGTCCTCTGGGGTCGTGTGAATTTTCAAGTGTTAAAATGGGGTCACATTGGCTAAAGGTTTGGGAAGTCCTGCTTTATGGATACCCTGCTCCAAACCATGCACACCTCAGCAGCTCTCGGCTTTCGCCTTTTGATTAAAAACAAGGGGGTTCCTGGTTAAGGCTCCCTCCTTTCCCAAACGCTCTCCAGTTCCTAATGAACACCAGGCCTCCTCCTTACAGCATTATCCAGGTGACGAGACCCCGCGAGTTCAGCTCGCCTCCGGTATCCTGCGCTCGGAGCGGGGAAGCCCATCTGCGGGTTCTGGATTTTGGTTTCCTACCTAGCAGCCTAAAGGTAGCCTCCAGCCTCTCCCTTCCGCACCTCCCTGTGTCATTGCTGCTCACACGGACCGTGAGGGCTGGCTCCTCCCTGGCCCTCTCTAAATGCCCTTACTAGGGGATGTGTGAGGTCGGCTACCTTCGTACCAGGCAGGCAAGTTACCAAGTGATCCCCATGGCTACCAGTCATCCCAGCTTTCTCTGATCCTAAAGATCAAATCACCAGTAACAACAGCAGCTCTATCCCTACCCTCATGGACACTCGACCATAAAGACGCATCTTTCAGCACGCGAGGTTAGGCAGGTCCCAGCGACAGGATCGCTGACTGCCTCTGCCAGCTGAGGCCGCCGGACCGGAAGTGAGACCACTCTGCTATGTCCCTGGAAGTTTCCTCTGTATGCTTCGCTCCCTGCTTCGGCTCCTCCAGGTCCGCCACTCATTCTCCGAGGGCCAGGAGCTTTTGGCACCAGATGCCCACACACACACATAACCTCTCCCCCAGCGGAAGATGTTATCACACATGAGGTACTCGGTGCAAGAGGCTGGAGAGCCCCATCCCACCGTCGGACTGCTATCTGCAGATTTCTTATTTTTTTTTCTAACTCGGGGATTGAACCCTTCCAACCAATTAAAGCTGCTGCATCGGAGCTCTCTCCCGCCACACGCGTTCTAGTCGCCTTTAAGAGAATGCAGCTCACATAAAACTGAGCAATATTTCTCCTCTTGAGCGTATTCTGCTGGAATTTTTCCTTATTTCTAATTGTGAGCGTGGGCTGCATTTCATTCTTGAATAGTCGCTGACCTCTCTATTGTGTAACCAGCACAGGAGTTAGGCTGTCGGAATTATTTATCTCCAAGCTATAGCAGATTGTCCTTACTCTTCTCATACAGTCTGCTTCATAATATGAAGGCTGTGCTAAGGGGAGCACTTAATATGATTTTGTTGATTTAAATCATTCTTGGAGCACGGGTAATTTTGTTGGAGACCTTTGCCACCACCATCATGCTTCCCTCCTCTTCCTCTCTCCCTCTGGAATCTTAACTCTCTCTAGTCTTTAAAGCATAAAGTTTTTCTCCATCCGGCCTAAGTCTGCTGACTTTTAGCTCTGGCTGGACGGAGCAATAACTCCGGTCCTGACGTAGTGAGATGTGAGTAAGAAAATGCACGCTTAACTTCAGGAAAAGTTGAGTTTTCTAACCCGAAAATGTGCAGAGCCATGCTTAGCGTAAAATAAATTGATATTCTTGAGAAGATGGTTGAAAGGAGTGTAGGTTGTTAAGCATCGTAATGGAATCAGTTTTATTTGCGTCGATGTCTCTATATTGGATTATATATATATATATTACTCCTTTTCTTTTTATTTACTTTGCTTTAATATTTATTTATGATGCTGGTAAATCACCCGGAGCCTCTGACCGGCGTCTCAGAAATGCAACTTATGAATAAGTAATTTAACAAAACCTGTGCTATGCCTACAAATCAGGTTTTGGGGCACATAAAACAGGATCAGCGCACAAACCGTGTTTTCATCCACGTACGTCGGGAGTGCAGGGCCCCCCCCCGCACCGCCAACTTCAGGTTCAGCCCCGTAGACTGACTCTAGCCCCAGAAACTGCCCAGGAGGTACACGTCCAGCATTAATAAAGCCGGCATTAAGCCTGGGGGAAGGAACGCCCTGATTAACATGAACAAACGCGAGTCTGCACACGCATTTCTTTGGGCACTAAATTCCTCGTTAGTTCTGGCGTCACATCCCTCTAGTGGGTAGGGGCCCTGGGTTTCCCCATCCTCTGCGCTCCATTAATTGCCTCGCTGATGGTTCTGCATTTCTTCCTATTAGTTCCCCATTAGCTAATCTATTAATCGGTGCCCCCTGGTCAAGCGTAAAGGTGATGGGAATGGGGCAAGCTATTAATGCCCCACTCCCCAAGAAGGTTGTGAGTTATCCTTCTGTCCTGGCGCTCACAATGCCCTCCTCTTCTTCTGTCTAGGCTATTCTGAGTGTTCAAGCTCACTGGGTTTGGGACCCACATTCCTACGTGCTATCCCACATGTAGAACATCCTCATTTTAGGCTTTTTTTTCTTGTAATTTTCTTTTCTCATACATCTCGGGAGGATTTTTTTTTTTTTTTAAATAAATGCTCTCTCTCTACTGGGCCCAGCTTTGTCCTTCTTGCTGTCTGCACTGTATCGGTGCCACTCTTACTGCAGCGGCCTAGCAGATCCGTACGAGTGCCACTGGGCGCAGATCTCTAGGACCCATTCCACCCGAGCCCAGAGCCAGCTCCGGTCGCCCTTCCTCAGCAGCCGCGGGTGCTTCCCGTCGGCACGCCGCTGCCACTGAGCCGACCAGCGGCGTCCTTTGCCTGTCGGAGCGGCTTCCACCTCCCGGGCTGGGCAGCGGCAGGCGCTTTCGCTTTTGGCTGGGCGGCCGTGACCCGGGCACTGCGTTTCCTGGTCTCAGCAGGGGTGCGGAGCCTCCGCCGCTCACGCGGGCCTGGCCGTCGACGTCTGAGCACACCATCGCCAAGGACCAGCGTAAGCGCGCGCGGGGGCGGCTCTCACGTGCCAGCCCAGCATGGTAGAGTCGAGATGCACGTGACGTCATCGTGCAGAGGAAGAAAGAAATAGCCCAGAGCATTATGGGCTTGTTAAAGTAAACAGAGTAGAATGGAAGCAGGCTGCAACAATAAAAGGAGAAAGGCTTGTTTATTCAGTGTAGCGCTACATTAAACCTAAAAGGTTTAAGAGACAGGTTCTCCTGTCAGATTTCTTCTCGCAGCCCTGTAGTGCCACCTAACGGACACAGTGTACCTCGGTCAGATCCAGTCTTTTACGGAGAGAAATCTGTGCAGGTCAAAGAAAACAGGCCAAGGCCAGCAAAAGGCGGCACCCAAGCGCGTTTCATTCACAGAGCAGGAAACGAAGGGAGCGGGGAGGTTTTGTCTGCAGAAACCCCTAACGATATACAGCAGCAGTCATCAGTGAAGCCAGGCATTGTTTCAAAAGCCTCGCATATCTGCGGTTCCTTTATATCTTACAGTGGTCCCCAACCCTGTCCTGGGGGCCCACCAGCCAGTCGGGTTTTCAGGATATCCACAATGAATATGCATGAGAGAAAATTTGCATGTTATGGAGGCAGTGCATGCAAATTTTCTCTCATGCATATTCATTGTGGATATCCTGACAACCCGACTGGCTAGTGGGACTGTCTTAGAGGAAACCTTCCTTGGAGGCCCTTTGGGTCCGTCTAAATTCATATCAGCCAGTGCTCGAGTGGAAAGAGGCTCAAGACAGCAGGGCTACCGGCAAAGGACTCTCTGCCCCCTTCCTTTCACCTTGCAAAGACAACAGCTAAAGACTAATGGACACGGTCAGGCTGCCCTGTTGTCCTCCTTTCTGATTTCCTACACTGTTAGGTAGATGCTTAAGCAAACACTGCCCCAACCCCTTGCCCTATCCCCAGCAAGTTCACGGATGATAGGGCTGTAAGCACAGCCGCCCTGGGCAGGCTATCCGAGCCTTCATGCAGTTGTCCATCAGTCTCTGCCCATGGGCATGTATTCTCTCCTCTTTAGACCTCCAACGTTCCACATGACCCCCTCCCTCATCCTTCCATTTTCTTTTTTTTTTCTGTAAAACTTCACTTTCCTGTACTTCAGCGGAGCCTATCAAATCTTCGACTGTTTCCATCATGGCCGCCCTGGCCCTCTTGACTCGGCTAGAACTCGCTGTACCTCCCCCGCCTGTGCTTAGCTCTGTTCTCCCTGCAGTAGCTCCAACATAAAGGACAATGGGGATGAACAGAAGCTTTGACTATGCAAGGTGATATATTATTTCCAAAAACAACTTCAGTAAAAGAAAAAGGCATTGGAAGCTGAACAGCAATGAGGCCTTGTGCATACCTGGCAAATGTTTAAAGCCAGGTGTTCTGGAACAGCTAAGGTCCTTTATTAAGATGACATTTTGCATTTTTAAAGATCCAGAAGTAGGACTGGCTCCAGGGCCGAGCCCTCGAGCTGGCAGCATGCAGAGTCCCCCAGGCAGGAAACTCAGCTAACTGTACCTACCAGTCAGAACGAGGGGGAGCTGGCGCCTGCGCCTCTGCTGAAGGAATGGCTCAGTGGTTCTATCTGGGCTTGGAGGTCCACTGAATGCAAATCTCGCTCATACACATGCTTTGTGGCTTTCTAGAACAGCAGTTCTCAACCAGTATGTCGCCAAGCAGACACCGGTGTATCGCCGCTTCCCAGGCTCCCACTACCCTAGCGCAATAGGAACTCATCCTCCACGCAGGCTTAAAATGGTGATAGCCTGGGGGGCAGAACATGGCCAGAGAGCTGGAGTCAGCAGCACCAGCATGGTCTCCCCACCCCCCGGAGGAGAAAGTGGTGTGGAGCAGCCGTGCGCACGGGAAGAAGAGACCATGCTAGTGCGGGCAGCATCGGCCTGAAGAAGAGCAGCGCAAAGCAAAAGAGGAGCACCGTCAGCCCCCGCGGCCGATGGGACTCCTTTCTTGAGGCCGCGAGGGCTGCAAGTGGAGGAGGCTGCTGCTGTCGCTAGTTCAGGGGGGGGGAGAGTGAGAGAGACAGCATGTATGTGAGTGAGAACCTGTTTATGTGAAAGAGAGCCTGTGTGTGTGTGTGATTGAGAGCTTTTGTATTTGAGAGATAGCATGAAAGTAAGTGTATGACTGAGAACCTGTATGTGTGTGAGAGATCACGTGCATGTATAATTAAGAGCCTGTGTGCATAAGTAAGAGAACATGTGTCTGTATGTGAGATAAAGAGAGCAGGCATGTGAGTATGTGATTGAGAGCCTGTGTGTAAGTGAGAGAAAGACAGACAGCATGTGTGTAAATGTGTGATTAACAGTCTATATAAGTGAGAGAGAAAAAGCATGTGTATATGTGCGTGATTGAGGCCCTGTATGTGTAAGTGAGAGAGACAGCATGCGTGTGTGTGTGTGATTGAGAGCCAGTGTGAGAGTGAGATCTTGTATATGACAAACTATTCCTCCTCCTGCTAATTCAAAACAATCTCAGGGCACCTGCATATCAAACGTTCCCAGCTATGCTGAGCAAAGCATTTTTTTATCCTTATTTTTCATTATTGGGTTTTGTGTCTGCTATTTTGAAATATTTAATTGGCATCTAGAAATTTTTGATATTTATTTTATTTATTTAAAACCTTTTATATACTGACATCCGTTTGCACATCGCATCGGTTTACAAGTAACTTAATAACTTTAGGCGAAGCCTTTACATTGAACGGTAACTGTGATATTAAGGAAACAAAAACAACTAATTAAATATGGCTATAATTTACAAGGAGTAGGAAGATGGCTATAATTTACAAGGAGCAAGCACCTCTGGAGGGGTTGCTGCTTAGGTGAATGGGAGGCAAAAGGATATTTACACAAAGATTAATAAAGATTGAGAATGGCATTATATAATACTATTTGACAAACAATAGGTGGAAATTACATTAGGAACGGAGGGAAAGGAGGGGGAAAGTAGAGATGAATTGAAAATTCCAATTCATCAGCTGTTTGGAAATTTTATTTTTTTTTAGTATGGTTTTACAGCTATCGATTTTATAAGGACTGGTGAGTTCTCTTTTTCAGTGTTGCACTGCACACAGTCTCTCTGTCTTGTTGTAATTTCCAGTTCAGTTGTTGTCTGCATGCTTCTAGTTATGCGTTTTGATCTCTTTATTCATTGTTAGGTGAGGGTCAGCACATGTGACTCAGGTGAGGTTTTCTGCTGGCGTGTAGTTTCTGTGTAGGGCTCTATAGGAGCCTGGCTTGGTCCATTTTCTTAATAGAAGAATTATTGGAGCTTTAAGGCCTGGTATAATATTGTCAGTGTTGCCTTTTCTTAGGTAAGGTGGTTTCTGTTTGCGTGCTGGAATCTGGTGCTGTTTTTGGTATGGGAAGTATTTATTTATTATTTATTGGTTTTTATATACCGGTGTTCAATATAGAATATCACATCGGTTTACATTACATTTATGCAATTTCTGTTCAGATACAGTACTTATCTTTCCCTTGTGTCATTCTTAACAATAAAAATAATACTGGGCCTTTTTTTTTTTTTTTAAATTTCCGCTGCGAATTGTAATGAGCAGCGTGTCACACATGTGAGCGTAGTCGGTCAGGCGTGTCACGATGGGAAAAAGGTAGAGAACCACTGCTCTAGAAAACCAGCCCAGTTAGGTGTGCCTGCAAGGTAGGGGTGGGAAACAGTGGCCTAGGCCTAAGGAACCTCCGATATTTCCAAATGACAACTTCTGGTGCCAGAGCCTCACCCCAGACCGGACCGGACCTGTCTGACCCAAAAGCAGCAGAGCATTAAAAAGAGTACCTCGTCCCTGCAAACCCACAAATGATACAGCAGCCAAAATGAGGATATTTTTTTTATTTTCAGCAATCAGGCCTAAAATGGCAATTTATTTTGTGACCTTTACACAAGAGTTTCCTCAGAAGTTACAGGGACCAGGAAGGAGAGGGGGAGTTAGTTGCTGGTGATTGATAAAGGGTTGGTAACTGTCAATACAGCCGCATAATCACTTACTGAATAAAAGCTGTGCCTTGCTATCCAGTCCCAGCAGTATTAGCTTAGCTTGGAGGACAGGGATCAGGAAAAGTGTGCTCCCCTTACAGGGAGGGATATTGGCAGGCACGGTGGCAGCGTGGCCTCTGTCATCTGCATGCCTGTCTCACCTTTACAGCCCAGAAAACCACACTGAGGTAGGCACAAACTCCCTAGCAATCACACCTCAGTTTCTTCTGTTCGAAAAGGTAGGACTTGGGTCAGAGGGCAAACAGCGCTGCTCAGCTTGTATCAGAAGCAAAAGTTAGTTAGGCTCAAGTTATTCTGAAAAGTGGATAATATGGCCCTAAGCCCTTGGTCTGAAATGGTGAGAGCAAAGTATCACACACAGGATCTCATATTGTAGGCAATGCCTCTATGTGTCAGGGCCCATTCCATCCTCTGCCTAGCCCTGACAACAGCTGTTACAGCCTCCATTCTCTATCCTGCCCCACTGACAGCTGTGTGAGTGTGAAATAGTCCCACCAAGCACTATGCTCACCTGCCAGCTCCTCCTTCCCACCCCGATAGGAGCACGTACGTGACACCTTTGCTTTGGTCCACGGATGGCTGTGAACATGTGACTCAATCACCCTCATGCCCCTGGTCCCGCACTCCAGTGACGGCTGCAGCACACGATCCAAGGCCTTCACTACTTTCCCTAGCCCTTACGACCAACACAAACACAGGATGCGACCGTGCTGAGCAGGCCTTAGATCCACATTTGGTCTGTTTTTCTCAAGTAGACCAATGCGGATGCACAGGTGTAGCTCTTCCTAACAGATGTGGGGAAAAAAAAAAAGCAGTTACTTGCCCTCTTTCTAAAAGAGAGGGTACGAGTGTAGGCAGAACCGTACAACAAACGAGAAGGCAGATGCCTGCAGAGTCCCTGTCTGACTGAGTTTCCAAATCAGTAACTGAGCACAATAGAGAGGTTAAGTACTTTAAGAATCCACAGCCAGTAGAACAGGAGGTTAAGTGCTTTATTTAAGGTCACACTGGGTGGGTGGGATATAAAAATAGAAACAGGCTCCAGCTCTTGGTTCTACCCTAGAAGCTACTGATCAGTGACTATGTTGGGGCCGGCTGTATGTGCTGCAAGTTTTGACCTTTGTGTGAAGAGATGAAGCCCTAGACAACCCAAAATCCCAATGGTGAGGACCACAACCAGGACAGAAGTGATTTGTCATGCTGGCACGGGTCCCGTTCCAAACAGCAAACCCAGGCCAAAACACACCACATTTTGATTCCGAGTTTGAAAGCAGTTCGATTAGATGCAGCTTCTTTGCACTGCCAGCTGAAAGCCATCGCCAGAAGTCATAATTCAGGGATCAGCCGACCCCCAGCCCACTGCGCAGCGAGTAGGGCTCGTCCTTCAGTAACCAGTCTGCAGGCAGTGAGAACACGCTCCCCGCGAGCCTTTTCTACTGCGCAGACCTCGCCTGCTTCAGTGTGTAATGCTCCTCGGGCAGGTTCCTGAGCCGCTCTGCTGCCTGCGGGACACAGGAGGAGAAGAAGTAAGTAAGGAGAGCAGAGTCAGGATTTAACATATGCTTATCCAATAGGTTTGGATCCAATGCATTCTCTTATCATCTTGCTCCAAATTTATTTAGGCACGCATTTACGACAAAAACAAGCATTTTAGCCAATACACAATAAAACAATGGCAGGAACGCAATACAAGTGTTAACAAGCATTTGAAAGGTGACCATTCCCCCCCCCCCCCCCCCCCAAAAAAAAAAAAACCACACCCCTAACCAGATTATTAGAACTATTACCTTTTATCAAATATTTAAACACAGACTCTGGCAACCTTCCACCCTTGTGAGATTGCACAAGAAAAACTGGAGGGCCCCCGGCAGTAGCCCAAACTAATCTTCTTGTTAGACAGAACCTCCAGCAAATTCTGCCCTGGGGAAACACCATGCACACAAAGGCCTAAAACTCCTTTGTGTTTCATTCTGCTGAATGACTGGAAATCCCTGCTCACCCTCAACCCACCCCTCTTACAGCCCCCAACTGTGAACGCAGTGTCCATGCGCACTGATTCGGCACTTTTAAAATGATATGATTAGGAGACGGAGACGCCAGCGATAACACAAACTCGGGAAATCGGAAGAAACATGGCAAACCCTAGATCAGATTGAAGACTGTCACACATGCCCCAATTTTCTGTGTACTTACTAGGATGCTACAAATACCATGATAAACTGATAGCCGCCCCCAAAAGGCTTCTACAGGCAATCTGTCTTTCGGAAAGATTTAGAAACCTCCAGATACCTTATGACCTGTCTTGACATCCAAAGGACACAACCGGCGATATTCCTCCGCATCTCTTTCCTTATCCAAAGACAGCAAGGATATGGACTGATTCAAGTGAAAATCCGAGACCACTTTAGGCAAAAAAAAAGAAACAGTATGCATCTGTATCGTCGTGGAGCCACCCGAAGGAACAGCCTGAAGATCAGAAATTTGAAGCGCAGAACATATCGCCACCAGAAACACCGTTTTCAAGGTCAGTAACTGCAATGAAAGGCTATGCAACGGTCTAAATGTAGGGCCCGCCAAGATATCCAACAACAAATTAAGACTCCACAAGGGTACTGGTAACCGCAAGGGAGGATGAAGATGTTTCACTCCCCTCAAGAAACGGGCCACATCTTTATGAACTGACAAGGGTCCACCATTCACCTAGCCCCTAAAACAGGCAAGAGCCACTACCTATACCTTCAAAGAATTAAAGGCCAACCCTTTATTCAACCCATCCTGCAAAAATTCCAAAATGAGCGGGATTTTAACTGAACGAGGAAGCACTTCTAAACCTTCACACCAAGCCTCATACTCTCGCCAAACCCGCACATAGGCTAAGGAAGTGGAGAACTTTCATGCTCGTTAACAAGGTGGTAATCACTGCAGTAGAATACCCACGTTTCAGCAAGCGAGCCCTCTCAAGGGTCAAACCGTAAGACAGATTCAGATCTTCGTGAAGAACAGGTCCCTGCTGCAACAGATTCCTGTGCGCTGAAAGGCAGAGGAGGGGAGTCTAACAGGAGCCTTCGCAGATCTGAATACCATGGACTCCTGGTCCAAACTGGTGCCACCAAAAGCACCATCCCACTGTGACCTTCAACCCTCCAAATTATTCTGCCCAACAGGGCCACAGGGGAAAGGCATTCAGCAGCTTGTCCTCTGGCCAGACCTGCACGAGGGCATTGATACCCAAGGACTTCGGATCTCTCCTGTGACTAAAGAATCGAGGAA
This sequence comes from Rhinatrema bivittatum, assembly GCF_901001135.1. Lineage (NCBI taxonomy): Eukaryota > Metazoa > Chordata > Amphibia > Gymnophiona > Rhinatrematidae > Rhinatrema > Rhinatrema bivittatum. The sequence continues at coordinate 811,736,798 of NC_042615.1, read as the reverse complement.
CCTTCGTACTGAGAGAAGTCGCCAGCAGGTCTAGAAACGGAAGGCCCCAGAGTGATCCACTATCAGCTGAAATGTCTTGTTCAACAATACCCACTGTCCTGGGTCCAGGCTCTCTCTGCTGAGAAAGTCTGCTCTTACGTTTTCTTTTCCTGCAGTGTGTGAGGCCGGGATCCCCTGGTGATGCACTTCTGCCCATTCCATAAGTTGGCCTATCTCCTGTGACACTTACTGGCTCTTGGTTCCTAGCATATACAGTCACCGCTCAACCCTGCACCCTGCAGCTGAATTGCAAGCAGGTCAACCGGACCGCCCAGGCTTCCAGCCAATTGTTGTTCCAGAGAGACTCTTCTGTATCCCTGTGCTCTCGCACCGTTAGTTCCTGACAATGAGCTCCCCAATCCTGGAGGCTCGCATCTGCACGAGTACCAATCAGTCCGGCAAGATTCCCTTTCTCAAATGATCTGCGTGCAACCACCACTGGAGGTGAGAGCAGACTTCCATTGGCAGGTGAAGCTGAATCAAATAGTCCTGAGACTGTGGGTTCCAATGAAACAGCAGGGAGCGATGAAGAGGACGCATATGTGCTCTCGCCCACGGCAGCACTTCCAGGGTTGCTGCCAGAGTTCCTGCAGATAAGTCCATACGTCGGGCGTATATTGTTCATCAAGAGACGCACCTGTGACACCAACTTCTGAATACGAGCTTCTGGCAGGAAACTTTACCTTGCTTCATGTTGAACCGAACACCCAGATACTCCAACAACTTAGATGGCTAGATTCACTACCCAACTAAGCTCCTGCAACAGGGAAGTCACCTTGTGGGTCACCAGGCTGCTCGCTTCCAGAGACTTTGCCCAAATCAACTAGTCATCCAAATATGGGCAGGATCCCATCCTCTCTCAACTCTGCCGCCACCACCACCACAATATCCTTGGAAAAAATCCTAGGAGTGGTGACCAGACCAAAAGGCAGCACCTGAAACTGATAATATCACCCCAACACCACAAAACGCCGAAACTGTTGGTGCTCTAATCGGATGGGAATATGAAGGTCCCCCTCAGACAGATCCAAGGTCGTCAGAAATTCCCCCAACTGCATAGCCATTATCACTGCATAAAGTTTCCATGCAAAAATTAGTCACCCGCAAATGACGGTTGACCCCTTTGAGATGGGACAAAAGGAGGCCTCCTTCTTGAGTACAACGAAATAGATGGGATATCAACCCGTATTTTCTTTAGACATGGGTACTGGAACCACAGCCCTCCGACTGAGGAGCCTTAACAGTGTACCCTCCACTGCCTGCTTCTTCTGCAGGGAGATACCATGAACATGTCCAGAGGAACACTGCGAAATTCCAGCACAAATCCTGATGTGATTTTGACCCACCTTTGATAAAAGAGAGAGACATCCCCCTGTCTCCTATACCCGGGGGTGGATCAGCAAACCTTCATAGGGAGGATCGTGAGGTACCACTACCTGAGCCCACACCCTGCCTGGGCTGTCTGGGACAAAAGGACGGAGACCTATCAAAAGGCCGAGTCTTCTGAAAGGTTGCACCTCTGTAGGGACGAAACTGCTTAGAACCCTTGAAATGACTGTTTCTTATCCTCCGGCAACTGAGGATTCGCCCCACTTACTGGCAAGTTTCACCAACTCGCTCCCAAATAAGAACAAGCCTTTAAAGGGCTATTTCTTAAGCTTAGCTTTGGAGGTCGCAACGGCCAACCAATTTCTCATAACTGGCGCTTGACAGCTATTACCGAAGCCACTCCTCTGGCCGAGGTGCTGAGCAAAATCGCAGCCCACATCTGCTAAAAAGGTGGCAGCAGGTTCCATAACTGCCCTGGAACCTCCTGAGAGAGAAGCAAACAAGAGCAAGCCACAAGGGCACAACAAGAAACCATCTGTAAGGTCATTGCCACTGCTTCAAATGCTTGCTTAAGGATGGCCTCAATCCTCTTATCATGCACATCCTTCAAGGCCTCTCCTCCCTCCACGGGGATAGTCGTCTGTTTCGTGACAGCGCAGACAAACGCACATTTGGAAATCGCACTCTCTCACCACTGGATTCAGAGAGTACAGGCCTTCCAAGATCCAACCCCCTTTGAAAATTAGCCTTCGGGCGTCCCACTCAAGATCAATCAATTCTTGAATGGCTTCCATGCCAAGGGGAAAAAAAAAAAAAGGCTTTTCACAAAGAAACCAAAATGGCATTTTTCTTTAGTTCAGACATGGAATCTCCCAGCATCTTCAACGTCTGGGAAATCAGGGCCGGCAGTTCATCTCTATGAAAGAACCGCAACATAGTCCTATACGGTTCCAGTCCCGCAGGAATTTCCCCATCCTCCAGAGTCAGGATCTGCCTCAGTAGTACCGGAAGAGGGAGAGGACTCCGCTTGATAATCTGACCTGAAGACTGCGCCTGAAGCAAGGATTGCAGTCCTTAAAAAAATTCTTCCCAAGAAAAGGCAGAAGGATCCAAGCCAAAACCAGGAGGCACTTGTGCAGGCCCCACTGAGCTGCCGTCCCCTGCTGAGGAACCACATCCTTAATCAGGCCCTCAAATCAGGCTGGGAAGAACCAGGCTTGGTAAAATCAGAGGAAGATAATTCTCCCTGAGCCTTTAGCAGTGCTGGCACAAGTTAGAAGGCACTCCAGGCTGAGATACCCGAATATGAGAGGCAGCTCAAAGGGAAAGGCGCTTAGGTTTCCTCGCCACAGGTGCCATTCGTCCGTCAGTACGCTTAACAAGTGACTGAAAATGTGCATCCAGCCAAATTCCCGCTAAAAAAAAATTTAGGGGCACAAAATTTGGATGTCCTAAGGGTTATGCGTCGCAAAACTTAAGCGCACTGTCACAGCGCTAATCCTTTGGAGCACAACCACTACGGCTCCAGAACGTGGCGCGCCCAAAAGAAACTGGGCGCACAATTCAGATGCACAGCCGGACGCACTCGCACACACAGACGGGTCCCTGCAGAGGGCAGCAGACCGCACCGGAAAAAAAAAAAAGCACGCAAAAAAACGCCGCTGCGGCCTACCAGGCGGCGCACAGCAAGAAGCCTAACCGCGGGGCCTAACCCTTCCAGGCTGCTCAGATCCCTTAACCTCCATGGGAGCAGGAATGAACGTCGGGACGGCGCAACGAGCACGGAGACCGGAGGTAGTCCTACAAGCCCCCTCTACTCTCTGACTTTTTTTTTTTTTTTTTTTTTTTTTTTAAGCTTACCTGAGCTCAGCCTTTCCCGGCTGAATGCAGCTGCAGGGGGGAAAGGGCATATACAGTCACCGCCTCACTCGGCTTCCGGCACCTGCTGCCTTTCAGCTGTTTAAATCAGCTAAATCCACGCCAGCTGAAGAACCAGCTACCAGACCAAGGCACTCATCTGAGGGACCACGGAAATCACCTCAGGAATTCTCTCTACTTGGGGGGAAGGACCATTAGGTAATCACTGCAGGAGAGCAGGGCAACTCAAAGCAATCCCCAGTGTACCATCTGCTGGAGATGGAGAATACTGGCAGGCTGATGTCATTGCAGGGGTATATGTACTGCGATGTCAGCTTTACTCCGTCTCCATCTGCTGGTAGCGGTGCATAACCCACTGGGCCCTGAATCCATCTGTCCACATGCTAGGAAACTCTTTAATGCCAACATCGTTTCCGGCTGCTCAGGGAGCTCAAACATTTACTCCAGTACGCACAAGACTCTCTCCCTCACCTGCTCTGGCGTCAGGTCCCGCTGAGCCTGCGCCAGCATCTCGTAGCCCACTAGGAACTTGCGGACGGTGGCGGAGCGCAGGAGGGGCGGATAGTAGTGGGCATGGAGCTGCCAGTGGCTGCAGTCCTCCTCTCGCAGGTGAGGGCCCGTGGGTGCTCCTGCCAAAAGAGAGAAAAAGTTAAACCAGGGTCACCAAAAAAAACAAAAGCGGCGGGGTAAGAACGTGGAAGTCAAGCTGTGTTAGATGTGCGTCTCTGTGCACAAGGTGTAGTGTGTGAAGGTGAATATCTAGATATATCTGGAGGGCCTGAACCTTGGAAAGTGTTAAATTTTTAACCCTTGCCCTGCCCTCACCGTGATGCCTGTTTCTGCAGGATACTATTCTGGGAGCCCTGTTGTGCGCTGGAAAGGATCGCCTTCATTTCTAATGCCCTACCTTGCTTTTTTCTTCATTCTCCTCCTCCTATGCATGCCTTACATGCACTGAGTTCTGTTTTAGACAAAAAAACAAAAGCGGCGGGGTAAGAACGTCTAAAACAGAACTCAGTGCATGAAAGGCATGCATAGGAGGAGGAGAATGAAGAAAAAAGCAAGGTAGGGCATTAGAAATGAAGGCGATCCTTTCCAGAGCACAACAGGCCTCTCACAGAGGAGTCTACGGAAGACAGAGTGAGCTTCCCTCCCAGAGCAAAAATCATTGTTAAAAGACCAAGCTATGCAGTTCTCATCAATTCAGGGGGCTACAGACAGCACAGCACTCACCATCCACCCACACCAGCTCCATCACCCCAACCCCCTCACTGTTATCAGAGACCCCCACACATACCATCTCCAAAGCAGGAATCCTCCTTCACCAGTTCCAGGGCAGAGATCTTTCCCCCCACTATATTATCAGAGACCTACCTGCACCAGCTCCTGAACGCCCACCACACACCCCCATCTCCAAAGCAGAGACCCACCTGCACCAGCTCCTGAAAACCCTGCCCCCCCCCCAACAGACACCCCATCTCCAAGCTCCTGAAACCCCCTGCCCCCCCCAGACACCCCATCTCCAAAGTAGAGACCCACCTGCACCAGTTCCTGAACCCCCCCACCACACACACCCCCATCTCCAAGCTCCTGAAACCCCCTGCCCCCCCCCCACACACAGACACCCCATCGCCAATGTAGAGACCCACCTGCACCAGCTTTAGCGACCCTCCCAGAAAAACACACCATCTCCAAAGCAGAGACTCCCCACTGCACTTCTGCACTCCACTAATGAGAACTTAGCCAGCACTATAAAAGCATCTCCCCCATATTAAGTTAAAGAACCACACACACAAGGACTTCACAGCAGCAGAAACCCATACACACAGCCTTCCAAAGGAAGAGCTCGCACAGCGGAGTTGCTACAAACACACCCTCTGCCTACTTCAGGCAGGAAGCTCAGTGACCAGGTGAGGCTGCCATCTCTCCGGAGCATGGGCTGTTGTGAAGCAAACTGCACTCTAGAAGGTCATTTCTTCCACACAGAACCTGGATTCCTCCTCTGCCCGGCACCCATCAGGGTGCTGGGTGAGAGAGACAGACATGCCACCATCAGCTCAAGGCATCACGGAGGAGAGGGAACCTTAATGAGCCAGATCCCTGACTTCTGCTCCTGGCAGAGACTGGAGAGGGGGGCCAGTCTTGCTTAAGAGCAGTTTTATGAGTCAGGATTTGCTAAACGACACTGTCACAAGAACACCCTCCCACCTTCTTACCATGCCAGCCCATGGAGTAGGGAAAAGAGATCTCAAACAGATTGTCGTATTTGGTGAGAAGCCTTTTCATTATGGACGCCAGAGCTGAAACGAGAGAGACAAGGAGGTCAGAAGGCCATATTTGGACCCGAGGTTATTTCTGTCCTGTCACACTCTCTTCCACATTCTCTCTTTTAAAAATAATATGAAAGAAATATTTATTACTCCTGAAGCTACAAAGAGGGCAACCAGCCGGGAGGAAGGGACATTAACGTGGACATTATTTATTTATTTATTATTTAACAGTTTTTTATACCGACCTTCATAGTAAATTACCATATCGGATCGGTTTACAATTTAACAAAGGGAAAAACTAGAGTAACAAATTCACGTAAACGAAAGATAACAGTAAGTAGGAATAAGTCAAAGTTACAATCAACAGGGGGAGAGAACTTGGAAGCTTGCAATCAGCTGGAAAGAAGAAAGGCCGGTAAAAGGAATTTTACCATAGAGTGTACAAGTTAAAAACTTAAGGACAGTGCTTTAACCTGAATGTCTCAGAGTCCATTTATTTTTTCTTTTGAGAAGCGGAGTGCCAGACCGGGTAGGAATGAAGGCCAACTAGTGATTGTCTGGTGGTTCGGGGAAGGCTTGTTGAAAGAGCCAGGTTTTAAGTCTTTTTCTGAAAGATAAAAGGCATGGCTCCAGTCTGAGGTTTGATGGGATACTGTTCCAGATCGATGGGCCTGCTATCGAAAAGGCTCTGTCTTTGGTCATAGCGAGGCGTGTGGCTTTAGTGGGGGGAACATTAAGAGTGCCTTTGTAAATGTCTCTAGTTGGTCTGATAGAAGAGTAGAGTTTGAAAGGTATTTCCAGGTCAAGTTGAAGTTGATGATGGATGGTTTTATGGATTAAGGTGATTGATTTGTATAGAATTCTGTAATTTACTGGTAACCAGTGTAGGTTCCTGAGAATTGGTGATATGTGATCGTAGCGGCTGGTACTGGTTAACAATCTTGCTGCCGCATTTTGAATCATCTGCAGAGGTTTAGTAGAGGATTTGGGGAGTCCTAGTAGAAGGGCGCTGCAGTAGTCTATTTTGGCGAACAGTAGCGCTTGGAGGACTGTCCTGAAGTCGTGGAAGAATAAGAGAGGTTTAAGTCGTTTTAGGACCTGTAATCTGTAAAAGCAGTCTTTCGTTGTTGTATTGACCATTTTCCTTAGGTTTAGTCGGTTGTCTAGAATCACCCCAAGATCTCTAACCTACTTACATGTGATGTGAGAGTTGAGTGGTGTTGGTTGGTGGATATTGTTGTCATTTGAAGAGATGAGGAGAAGCTCTGTCTTAGAAGCATTAAGGACCAAGTTTAAGCTGTTGAGTAGATTGGTGATGGAAAGTAGGCAGTTATTCCAATGGGTGAGCGCTTTTGAGATTGATTCTGTTATAGGGATTAGAATCTGTACGTCGTCTGCGTACAGATAATGAATTAGGTTGAGATCTGTTAACATTTGGCAGAGGGGGGAGGAGGTATATGTTGAAGAGGGTTGGGGATAAAGAAGATCCTTGTGGTATGCCAAGATTAGATTTTGTTAGGGGTGACTCTTTATTGTTGATTTTGACTTTGTAAGTCCTATTGCTGAGGAAGGACTTGAACCAGTTGTACGCAGATCCAGAGATGCAGATATCTGCTAGGCGATCCAACAGGATGGTGTGATTGACGGTGTCGAAAGCCGCCGAAATATCTAACAAGACTAGTAGGAAGGAGTGTCCTTTATCTAACCCCATAATAATATGGTCTGTTAGTGAGATGAGGAGGGTTTCAGTGTTGCGTGATTTACGGAAACCATATTGCGAAGGGTGTAAGATCTTGTGGTCTTCCAGGTAGTCAGAAAGCTGTGTGTGTGTTTACCAGTTTCTCCGTTAGTTTAGTGACAAAAGGGAGGTTAGAGATGGGTCTGAAATTTGCTGGTACATTTGGGTCCAAATTGTGTTTCTTGAGGAGGGGCTTGAGTGAAGCGGTTTTTAGGATGTCTGGGTAGCTTCCTTGGGATAGGAGGCTGTTTATTATGCTGGTCAGAGGTCCTGAGATCAAGTTTGGGATTAGAAGCAGGAGTCTCGATGGAATATTGTCAGCCGGATGGCTAGCAGGTTTCAGTTTTTTTTAGAAGGGATTCAATCTCTTTGGTGGAGATTGATTCGAAACAGTCAAATTTGGGTCTATTTAGAGAATTGGAATTCTCACCTGACTTGATGGGAGTTGTGTTTGTAGGAAGGAGGGCGAGGGTATTTAAGATCTTCTGTTGGAAGTAAGAAGCGAGTTCAATAGCTTTTGAGAGAGCTTGTTCATCTGGAATAGGTGGTGGGGTTGATTTAGTGATTTGTGATACGTAAGCGAAAAGGGCCTGGGCATCATATTGAAAATGGTGTATTTTGTTTGCATAATACTCCTTTTTCTGTAGAATGGCGGTCCTGTAGTGATTTAAGAGTCCCTTGTATGAAGAGAGGGTTGTTTTGTTTGGGGTTTTGCGCCATCTATTTTCTTTCTGGCGTAAGTCCTGTTTCATTTGTTTCAGTTCCGAGCAGAACCAAGGTTGGTTTCCCTTTTTTGTTGGGTTGATTGATTTGGAGATTATTGGACACCATTTGTTTGCGACTGTTTCTGTAATCTTTTGCCAGGAGGATAGGGCTGAGTCAGGATTAGCTAGGTCTAGGTTGGAGAGTTCTTTGGATAGCTGATCGCCGAGTATGTCAGAAGGACATGCTTTCCTGTATTGAATGGTAGAGGTGTGTGGAGAGGTGTGTGTCTGTGTGTGGAAAAGGAAGATTCTATTAGGAAATGATCTGACCAACGGATTGGGGTACAGGAAGGTTCTATTGTGCAAGTGAAATTCGAATTGATGAATATTTGATCCAGGGTGTGACCAGCTTTATGTGTGGGGCTGTTGATGGTCTGAGTGAATCCCATCGCGCCGAGGGTGGTGAGGAGAGCTTCACAGTTGGTAGAGCGAGGTATTGCATTTGTGTGGAGGTTGAAATCCCCCATAATTATTGTTGGGAGGTCTGCATTAATATGTTTCACTATGGATTCTACGAGGGGTGATGGGTCCGTTTCTAGAACTCCCGGGGGAGCGTAGACTAACAGAATTTGTAGGTGTTTAGATTTGACTAGACCCAATTCTAATTTGGATTCTGTCTTGATAGTATGTGCGGTCAATCTGAGTTCTTTCTTCGTGGCTAGAAGAAGTCCGCCTCCTCTTTTTTTGAGTCTATGGAAGGTGAAGATGTCGTATGTCTGAATTGGTAGTTGATTGGTTAATGCAATGTCCGAGTTTTTTAACCAGGTTTCTGTGATGGCACAGATGTCTGGGTTGCTATCCAAGAGGTAATCATTGAGGATGTGTGTCTTCTTAGTTAAGGATTGCGCATTGATGAGAGTTACTGAGAGTAGCGTGAGGCCTAGAAGTTGGTTCAATGGTGATGTCGTAATAGGGATGATTCTTTTTTGTATGACGTTGGTGAAGTTAGTTAAGGGGGTTCGCCTTTGGTTGTGGATGATTGGGATATTAAAAGTGAGCATGGTGAGAGTGGTTCAGGTGGAGGTTTGTTTTGAGATGCGGTTGATTGGGTCTGGGTTTGGGGCCCAGAGGTGTGAGTCTGTAGGAATTCACGAGGTGTCAGAGAGTGGGTGAGAGAGAGGTGTCTATCTGTATGAGTAGATGTTTGGATGAATTGCTGAAAGTGTTTGTAAGTTAGTTGGTTCGGCTGGTAGAATGCTTTGTCCTCTGTGAGCTTGAGTGGTTGCCTGACTGGTTGCTGGGATGATTCTGGTCACGGCAGTTATATCGAGGACTATTATATTTCCGGACTCTGATGAATAGGTTGATAGATAACATGCTAGTATGGTAGTTGGGTAGCATCGGTTCCTTTGCTAAGTTGAAGGCCTCCTATTGGGAGGAATGGGACCAGGACTGGTCCCACAAATAGGGAGTGCACAAAGGGAGTGCACTAAGGAGCGCACAAAGGAGCAGGCTCCTTTGTCGAGCTCCTTAGGCGCGCGACGCCTGGGTGTCTCTCAATTTAAATTAGGAGGCCAAATCAGGGCTGTCCCCTGATTGGCTGAAGGTGGTCGGCGTGCCCCTCGGAGGCGGAGGAAGGTGAGACGGATGTCGTCAGCGTCTCGGTTCGACGGAGGCCGGCAGGGGCTGCCTCGTGGTCGGGGTCGGAGGCAGCCGTGGGTAAGTGAAAAATCAGGCCTTACCCCAGCGGGTCTCCGGCGCCGATCGCGCAGGCCCTGCTTCACTGCTCTGCCGTGCTGCGTGCTGCGTCCGGAGGAAGAGGGCTCAGCGTTTCAGGAAGAGGGCTCAGCGTCCAGAGGAAGAGGGCTCAAGCGTCTCGGTTCAACGGAGGCCGGCATGGGCTGCCTCGTGGTCGGAGTCGGAGGCGGCCGTGGGCAAGTGAAAATCAGGCCTTACCCCGGCGGGTCTCCGGCGCCGATCGCGCAGGCCCTACTACACTGCTCTGCCGTGCTGCGTGCTGCTATAGATGGTGTGTAGCACCGGTCCGGCCCCAAAATACGCATGTCCCTGAGCAAGCTGCGCTTCACGGGCACCTCGCGGCTACTTCAACGCTGGCTGTGCAGGGAGAGGCTGGATGCGCTTCAGTGGCAGTCCCCCTCCTCCGCAGACATGCGGAGGAGGGGGACATTTCTTTGAACCAGTCGGTGGTAGCAGTACCTTGAGAGTTTTCATCTGCAATCTTTTTTCTTTTCTTTTGACCCAGCAGTTTTCTTTCTGCCCTTTTTTTTTTTTGGGAGTGGCAGTGAGGGTGGGTGGGTTTCCAGCTCAATTGGTTTCTGGAGCCAGAAGGCTTCAATTCACAACTACCTGGAGAGCTACCCCCTGCCAAATCACTTAAGCCGGTCATTGCAGTGACAGCTTTGGCACGGGGCCCTACGACCATGTGTCCTATATATCTAAACATTGGCTGTTGGCATTGTGCCATGGCTCGGGCTCCCCGATCCCACCCACCCCTAGCAGGGCCTGTGGGTGCTGGCTGGTCAGTACCAGTCGAACCACGGAACAGAAGAGCCGAACAGGGAACAGATTTGGCCACCTCTGTAAAGACATGTGCAGCAGAGAGCTGAAGAATACGTAATTTTCCTAGAACAATCCCATAATATTTGTCTTTAGATATGACCGCTCTTCTCGGTCTCTGATCTCCCAAGGTACACTAACTGTATCTTCCCATCTCTCACACCTTTTCTATCTGAAGAAGGGAACCTACGCGGTTTTAAAAGCTCAGGTACGGAATTATCTTTGGATAATTCTCACCTCGGTCTTATAAAAGGTGTCACCACCTCCACAACATGGCCCTTCTATTATCTTTTGTCCTCTGCTTCTGTCCCCGACAGAGCTGCCCTCCCCTCCATCCCTATATAATCTTCTGTTTTTCCCAAATCTATGTAGAAGTAATTTTGAGGCTGAAAAAAAAATTTCTTTATTCAAAAGGAGAATTACAAATCTTATTACTCTGACATACTGTATAATTTGCTTTCCTTTAAAAATCTTGGGGGATCTGGCAGCACTTCTGAACAAACACTCCCTCAGCATCATTTTTCTGAGGACACTGGGTGCTGGCGGCTTGTGACAAGGGCGGGCCGCACCCCTCTCCCTGCCGCCAGTCCAAAGTGGTAGGCAATCCTGCTGTCCATGCTGACTTATGGAAGAGGGACCTTCTGAACCAAAAGGGGAAATCAAGATAGCACTGAAACTGGCATCAACCCTGTAAGACAACACACATCGCATATCGACAGCTGTATCTGGAATTATCCAAGATGTGACCATTCACGGATCTGACCTTTAAGAAGTGACTCTGCTTAAAGCAGCTGTAAGTACTACGAGATTCACAGAAGCCAACCTCCCCGTTAACGCTATCCTTTCCTTTTTAGATCCCTCTCTTGGGCTTCCCTTTTCACCTAATATAATTTTCCTGCTTGCGATTTTATACTTTGCTGGCTTGAAAGTTGTGCATCATCATCATCAGCCATGCCCTTATTGTTATAAACCGCCGTTCTCCGGTCCGCTCTTCAGCTGTCTGAACTGTGTTCAGGGGTTGCAGGTGCTGGCGCGAAGCCTGCACGGGCTTCGGATGAAGATCCCGGGCTTCAGCTGTTCATGCTGTATCCATGCTTTATACGAGAATATTGCACTTAAGCAAGTCACTAACGTTTCCTCCTCCACAGGGAATTCAATGCTTGTGTAACGGGTGTTATCCACAGAAGACGGCATCACCGCGGACCTCCCTCCTACCGTACTGCCGGACTACTGAGTCTCTGCCCTGCTCTGCAGTGATCTGCCTCTAACGGCAGGAGAGCTAATTCTGTCTCCATTCCTAGGCAACCTTTGACCTCTAGTGTCTAACTACTGATGGGTGTAGTGATGTGGACACTGTCCACTGGGAACAGCTCGTTTCACATGCACAACAAAACGGCTTTCAGGCCTGAGGGACAAGAGTTTGACTTGAAATGGAGTCAAGGGAGATTTAGAAGAATCAAAACAGGAAGAGAGCAATCCCATTCAGAACTACCAGAGGTATACAGAGGGTTAAACATTTTGGCAACAGCCATCTTTTTATGTGTGGTGCCTTTTGTTTTTTGGGGGCAGGAATGGAGAAGAGGACTGGAAGGCTCATCTGCATACTGCTCCCAGCATTCCCTGGGAGAGGAGTCCAAAGGTCACAGTAAGCGATCCAGGGATTGAATTCCACAGCCCCAGCTTCCAGAGGCCCCGCACCCTTTGTAGTAGAAGAGGACCGGAAGGCTCATCTGCATACTGCTCCCAGCATTCCCTGGGAGAGGAGTCCAGAGGTCACAGTAAGCGATCCAGGGATTGAACTCCACAGCCCCAGCTTCCGGAGGCCCCGCACCCTTTGTAGTAGAAAAGGACTGGAAGGCTCATCTGCATACTGCTCCCAGCATTCCTTTGAGTGAAAGTCAACTTAATGGTGGGTGAAGAGGATTGGTAGGTATAGCTTTGGGAAATCTTAGGACAAAGACTGGAGAGAGGTGAAATAGTGGGATATATTCTTTAGAATTTTTGTGTCAGATTAAATAAGCAAGCCAGAGGGAGTTAACTCTAGTGTCTGTCTTACCCACCCACCCCTAGCTCACCCCTTGAGTTTTAATAAGAAAGGGTCTTTTGCCTATAAATTAATCAGGTTCTTATCTAAATGATACTATTGCACCAGCCCTTATTGAGAGTTTAATCATCCCCTTGTAGGACATTAGAAGATTAATTAATAAATACACCTGTAAATTTAAAATTACTCTAATTTCAACTCCATTAGTAAACTAGGAGTTCAACAAAATTGAGATGAAGGCAGCAGCCCAGCAGCAAGAGGGGGGCTTCCCAGTCTTTTACATAGAGTGTCACATGATGATTTTTTACCCACCGGTGAGAGATTGTATGTGTGCACCCGATGCAAAGAGCTCCTGGCTCTCAGAGAACGAGTCCGATCTCTGGAGGCTAGAGTGGCAGACTTGGAGGAGCTGAGGCAGACAGAGAGGTATATAGAGGAGACCTTCAGGGACATAGTAGCCAAGTGTCAAATCCAATCTGGCAGCCCCAGAGCTGCCTTGGATCAGACAGTTTTGTTGACTGATTCAGTTTTGTAAGAAACTGGGGACCTTTCCGAAAGGATGGTCTCCACCTTAACCAGAGTGGAACCAGGCTGCTGGCACTAACTTTTAAAAAGGAGATAGAGCAGCTTTTAAAATAGAACAAAGGGGAAAGCCGACAGTCACTCAGCAGTGCATGGTTTGGAGAGATGCATCCTTGAAGGATACTAATGAAACAGGAGAGTTAGGGCATCCCGACAGAGAGGTTCCAATAATAGCAAACATAGTCCATGTGCCTATATGTAAAAAATCACCTGAGCTAAAGATGTCCAAATTATACCTAAGAACTGAAAAGCAGGTTGTTAATACAAACAAAAAACACACTTTGAAATGTCTGTATGCCAATGCCAGAAGTCTAAGAAGTAAGATGGGAGAGAGTTAGCAGTAAATGATGAGATTGACATAATTGGCATCACAAAGACCTGGTGGAGGGAAGAGAACCAATGGGACCGTGCTATATCAGGGTACAAATTATATTGCAATGATAGGGAGGATCAACTTGGTGGAGGTGTGGCACTTTATGTCCGGGAGGGTATAGAGTCCAACTGGATAAAGATCATACAAGAGACTAAATGCTCAAGAGACTATATGGGTAGAAATCCCAAATTACCCCAATATTGACTGGGTAAATGTAACATCAGGACTTCCTAGAGACATCAAGTTCCTGGATGTAATAAATGACTGCTTCATGGAGCAATTGGTTCAGGAACCAACAAGAGAGGGAGTTATTTTAGATTTAATTCTTAGTGGAACGCAGGATTTGGTGAGAGGTAACAGTGGTGGGGCCACTTGGCAACAGTGATCATAACATGATCAAATTTAAACTAATAACTGGAAAGGGGAAAATAAGTAAATCTACAGCTCTAATACTAAATTTTCAAAAAGGAAACTTTGATAAAATGAGGAAAATAAGTAGAAAAAACTGAAAGGTGCAGCTGCAAAGGTTAAAAGTGTTCAACAGGCATGGACATTGTTTAGAAATACAATCCTAGAGGCGCAGTCCAGATGTATTCCACGCATTAACAAAGGTGGAAGGAAGGCAAAACGATTACCAGCATGGTTAAAAGGTGAGGTGAAAGGCTATTTTAGCCAAAAAAAAATCCTTCAAAAATTGGAAAAGGATCCATCTGAAGAAAATAGGAAAAAGCATAAGCAGAAAACATTGATAAGACAGGCAAAGAGAGAATTTGAAATGAAGTTGGCCGTAGAGGCAAAAACTCATAATAAAAACTTTTAAAAATATATCTGAAGCAAGAAGCCTATGAGGGAGTCTGTTGGACTGTTAGATGATGGAGGGGTTTAAAGGGGCTCTTAGGGAAGATAAGGCCATTGCAGAAAGACTAAATTAATTCTTTGCTTCTGTGTTTACTAATGAGGATGTTGGGGAGATACCAGTTCCGGAGATGGTTTTCAAGGGTGATGAGTCAGATGAACTGAACCAAATCACTGTGAACCTGGAAGATGCAGTAGGCCAGATTGACAAACTAAAGAGTAGCAAATCACCTGGACCAGATGGCATGCATCCTAGGGTAGAGAAGGAACTAAAAAATGAGATTTCTATTAGTTAAAATTTGTAACCTATCATTAAAATCATCCATTGTACCTGAAGACTGGAGGGTGGTCAATGTAACCCCAATATTTAAAAAGGGCTCCAGAGGCAATCCAGGAAGCTACAGACCAGTGAGCCTGACTTCAGTGCCAGGAAAAACAGTGGAATCTATTCTAAAGATCAAAATCGTACAGCATATAGAAAGACATGGTTTAATGGAACACAGTCAACATGGATTTAACCAAGGGAAGTCTTGCCTAACAAATCTGCTTCATTTTGTTTGAAAGAGTTAATAAACATGTGGATAAAGATGAACTAGTAGATGTAGTGTATTTGGATTTACAGACTGTGTTTGACAAAGTCCCTCATGAGAGGCTTCTAAGAAAAATAAAAAGTAATGGGATAGGAGGCAATGTCCTTTCGTGGATTAAAAACTGGTTAAGACAGGAAACAGAGAGTAGGATTAAATGGTCAATTTTCTCAGTGGAAAAGGGTAAACAGTGGAGTGCCTTAGGGATCTGTACTATGACCTATGCTTTTCAATATATTTATAAATGATCTGGAAAGGAGTACGGTGAGTGAGGTAATCAAATTTGCAGATGATACAAAATTATTCAGAGCAATTAAATCACAAGCGGATTGGGATAAATTGCAGGACCTTGCGAGACTGGAAGATTGGGCATCCAGATGGCAGATGAAATTTAATGTGGACAAGTGCAAGATGATGCATATAGGGAAAAATAACCCTTGCTGTAGGTACACAATGTTAGGTTCCATATTAGAAGCTATCACCCAGGAAAAAGATCTAGGCATCATAGTGGATAATACATTGAAATCATTGGCACAGTGTGCTGTGGCAGTCAAAAAAGCAAACAATGTTAGGAATTATTAGGAGGGGAATGGTGAATAAAATGGAAAATGTCATAATGCCTCTATATCGCTCCATGGTGAAATCGAACCTCGAATACTGTGTACAATTCTGGTCACCGTATCTCAAAAAAGATATAGTTGCACTGGAGAAGGTACAGAGAATGGTGAGCAAAATAAGAGGGGATGGAACTGCTCCCCCATGAGGAAAGACTAAAGAGGTTAGGTCTATTCAGCTTGGAGAAGAGACGGCTGAGGGGATATGATAGAGGTGTTTAAAATCATGAGAGATCTAGAATAGGTAAATGTGAATCGGTTATTTACTCTTTTGGATAGTAGAAAGACTAGGGGGCACTCCATGAAGTTAGCAAGTAGCACATTTAAAATTAATCAGAGAAAATTCTTTCAATCAACTCACAATTAAGCTCTGGAATTTGTTGCCAGAGGATGTGGTTAGTGCAGTTACTCTAGCTGGGTTTAAAAAAGGTTTAGATAAATTCTTGGAGAAGTCCATTACCTGCTATTAATCAAGTTGACTTAGAAAATAGCCACTGCTATTACTAGCATCAGCATGGGATATGTTTAGTTTTTGGGTATTTGCCAGGTACTTGTAGACTGGTTTGGCCACTGTTGGAAACAGGATGCT
This sequence comes from Rhinatrema bivittatum, assembly GCF_901001135.1. Classification (NCBI taxonomy): domain Eukaryota; kingdom Metazoa; phylum Chordata; class Amphibia; order Gymnophiona; family Rhinatrematidae; genus Rhinatrema; species Rhinatrema bivittatum. The sequence continues at coordinate 811,720,619 of NC_042615.1, read as the reverse complement.
GGGCTTGATGGACCCTTGGTCTGACCCAGTATGGCATGTTCTTATGTTCTTAAGGAGACTATGAAACTTCTGTTTTATGAAAAAATGTAATCTGCCCCACCCTCAAAAGAAAAAAAAAATCCTACAGCATCCCTACAACATGCATGTCGCTGTTCCTCTCCCAAACCAACTCTTCTTCATTGGGTTATGCACGATGACCCTTTGCTAAAAGCTGGGAAGTAGCCAGATTTGGTTGCTAGTCACAAACATTTTGAATTAAACTTAGAAGTTCTAAAACTTGAAGTGTATCTTAGAATCATGGTTGGATGAAAAGGTGCCTTTATAAATTCTAATTATTAACATTTAACTTGGTACCTTTTGGTTTTTCTGTTGTATTTTCAGAGGCACTCAGATTTTCTTATCTTGAGCCTCCATCCAAAACAAAAGCCCTGTTTTTCCCTGCTTCTTCACCACCTTCTGGATTTTTTATGATTCACTTTGTCCTTCTCTCCCCCCTCTTCTGGCTCATCCAGAAGTCTCAGTATAACCATTAGCTCGGTCTCTCTTGAGAGACCTGTTTCCAACTTCTGCTTCAGTCTTCGTTTTCAGCTCCTCCACATCTACGAAATCTGGACCTTTTCAAAGCTCGTCTTCTTCATGCTATCCTCTTCTCTTACTAAGACACTTGTAACTGTCTCTTGGCTGGTGTCCCAAAGTCCTCAAGATGAGCTCTCCAGCTTCTTCTGAGCTCCGCTGCATGGAGCCCTCAACTGCTCTCACTTTACTCTACACCTCTCCGCTCACTCCACCAGCTCCCTTGCTGAGTACTGAGCAAGTTTTTCAGCTTCTTGTTTTCACTTTGGAACATACTTAAGGTCTCATGCCATTTTATTTTTCTGCTCTTGCACGTCACTGGATGCCACATCTTTCTTGATAAACAGGAAGCCTCTCTCCATTTCAGGCTCTCTCTCTCTCCTAGCACGGTTTCAGGTTCCTCATCACAAATCCCATAGCCTGCCCCCCTGGTTTCGGCCTGCTGATCCCTCAGTGGGCCTTGCTGAATAGGTTCTGGACAGGCGAGAATGTGTGCGTGGCCAGACTTCCATTGGCAGGATCTTCCTGACCAACCTGACTTTAGCATTGGCACCGTTGATTTACGAGATGGGCGATAATTTCCTACTAAGACAAGATAAGTCTATCCAGATATTGATTTAAAGAATTCATGAACTGTTAATTTTTAATGGTGATGGTGGTATACACACACAGCAAGAAAATCAAAAAAAGTTAACACCCTTTCACCAATGATTAAAAGTAAGGCAGAGCAATAAAGTGAACCTTTATTGTACAATGAAGCCTATTATGACAGTCAATAATTTTGCGTCTTAAATTTGATGTGATTTTTGGGAGGGGTTGATATATATAACAAGACTTAGAGTAAGCAGCGATCCCAACTTTATTAGCATTCAGCACTTTTTCAGAAAGTAAAATAAAACCCATGTCACATATTGTCGCGGCCTGCCTGTCTAAACTCAGCTCTGCATTACAAGAACTGCATATGGCCACGGAGGATGCTGTTACGTGGCTCGAGGATTGATTGATCGATTGGGAATAAATTCCCTCCAGATGTCCAAGAAGCTTCACTGTGGGCAAACAAAAGTGAAAGCTCCTCTCTTTAAAGCAGCTTATACTATTACCAAACAGCCTCATTTACATTCTCCTTGATTCACTTTCCTTATTATGTACCAGATTAACTCCTTTTGCACTTCTTGTGAGGCCATATTATGGGTAGGACACCAAATGAAAACTGGGGGGGGGGGGGAAAAATCAACAAGGGTCACCTACTGTCTCTCTCCTGGTCAGTGAGGTCCTGGAGCCGTAACACATGCCGCCTTGGCAACAGAAGCGTCTGAAAGGGCCAAACTGCCCAGTAAGGAACCACCACCAGCCAATTCTCATTCTCAACAACAAGACGCTCCTGCCAACAACAGATACAGAGCTAGGTTATACTCTTACTATAAAAGCGTTTCAGAGCTGAACAAATCACGGGTGCCTTGGAATTACTCTGTGGTGTCTCCCGATGCAAACCCTTCCCCCTCAGGTGTCCAGGCTGACAGTGGAACGCCCACACCTTCCCTCCTGTCAGCTGCTGTTTAAAGCTTTGTAGTCTGAACAGTATTTGCCCCATAGATAAGGAGCTATGAGGTGAGGTAAGGGGGGGGGGGGGGGGGGGGGAATAGGTAAAGGATCGGAGACGGGTGGAATGATTGCACAGTCAGGGGAGGAGCCATTATGCTGCATCCAGACACCTAAATGTTGGCGGTCACTCCCAGATCTTAGTGCAGATTTGTCCAGGTGTAACTGATGAGAGAAAGTCAACAGGAGCAGGGATAGCACTTAAAAACTCTCTACACATGTGATGCCTGGGCGGGACAGGGGGGGGGGGGAGAGAGGGAGAGTCATGAAGGCAGGCCTTGGGTTCCTCAGTTATATGGGCTGCTGCCGGGCTGTAATAAGAGGATCCCACAAAACACATTTATTGAGGTGCCTGGGTTTTAAAACCGTTGCACTCCTTGTGGTAACGCGAGTCTTTGGCTCTTTGGAGAAGCCGGGCTGCCTGTTCCTTACACCTTTTTCCAGCCACCTAACTCACAATTCCCCCTTTTTCTCACCCGGTTACATTTTCTGCTCGTGGACAAAGGACCGTGACGCTGAGCCTGTGTTCTCCCTGCGTATGACACTTCCTAGAGATGTCCCAAGCAAGAACGAAGCCAGTCCAGCTTCCCAAGGGTACAAAAAGCCATTCCTGGGTGCCACGGAGCAGGGAAATACGTAAAAGCCCTGGTGGCTTGCGTTCGCAAACTGTTAGCGGTAACAGGGACAATAATCAATTGTAAAAATAAAAGAGGTCACACTTAACGGTAAACTCCAAAGACGGCCAACCTTGATCCTCAAAGACCCAAACAGCTTTTTCAGGTTAGCCTCAATGAATATTCAGGAGTTTCATTTACATAGGTCACTTTCATTTCAACAAAAGCTGTCACTCACTTGCATATTTTGCCTGGGTTAAAAAGTCCGGCCAGGTTCTGAGATCCTCGAGGACCGACTGTGGCTCTCACTGCATATCCCTGCTGTGAAGAGGACAGCAGGACAGCTTCAAAGCCCCCCCCCCCCCCCAAAAAAAGAGCTCAGTTCAACTTCATTAACTTTCCCATTAATAAACAGACTCTGAGACTGAATTATGGCCTACCTGAAGGCGCGCAGCGCGATGTGCGGGCCTGGGAAAGCAGATCTTACCTTTTAGTGTTCTCAAAGCCTATGCTTGTGGTGAAGGGGAGTTCAGATTTTGGAGCCTGTGCTATAAAACGTGCACTAAAAGAAAATGGGTTCTTACTTGCAAGTTTTCGTTCCTGTACTACCAACGGATCAGTCCAGACTCCTGGGTTTATTCATCCCTGCCAGCAGATGGAGACAGAGAAAAGCCTCGCTGACACTGCCTGAAAAGGCATGGTGCCACCTGCAGTAGCTCAGTATTAATCTGTACCCAAACTGAAAAAACACAATGTGCCATAAACTGACCAAAAAACTGGTCAAACAACTTTACAAAATTGACAACAAAAAGCGAAGTGTGCGGAAAGACTATAGCTGAGCGGAAGACTCTCCCCTCCAACCCGGGTGGGTTCTGGACTGATCCGTTGGTACTACAGGAACGAAAATTAGCAGGTAAGAACCAATTTTCTTTTCCCTGTACGTACCCGGATCAGTCCAGACTCCTGGGATGTACCAAAGCTTCCTAGAGAGGGTGGGACCTGGAGAGTCCCGCTCGCAAGACCTTCACCAAAAGACCTGGTATCAGAAAATCCCAAATCCAAATCGGTAATGCCTTGCAAAAGTATGCATCTTTGGCTCACCCTAAAAGCAAGGCAGGAGCAGAGGATACCTGCTTTGTTTGCCTTCCGTCTCACAGGTAGCTGAGGCTTGTCGTTCTCATATGTAATATGGAGAACTACAAATCCCAGCGTGCACTGGGACAGGAAGTGAAACTCCAGCATGAGACGAGGCTTGCCACCATGCATGAAGCTAAATGGCTGCTTCTGTGACACGGCTGCATCGCTGAGGGCACCGAAGCACACTTCAGTAGAGCATGTTAGATTCGATACAGAGACACGTTTGTAAATCCTGAACAAATTTATGGGTGCTGTTGAGATTTGTCAGAATAACTGGCAGGGAAGAGTAATTATTAGTAATCTGTGTTCTATCAGAAGGCCATATTCTGGAACCACATTTGCCAACACAATGGGGTAGACTTTCAGCAGGATCTAGCTACCCAACTAGGCCGTTAGACTCCACAGGGAGAAAACTCTATACCCCATCCCGCTACAAGAAGTGGGCAGACCCGGGGGCAGGGTTAGGTCAGGGGATAAAAGTTAAGCACCCAGTGCTGGACTCTCAGCTCTAGGCATCTGACCCAGGCACTATGGGATCGACGAAATAAGGTGCATTCAGCACAGCGCACGGTTTTACCCGCAGCTCTATGCATGATTTTTGTACACAAATTTTACTCCCAATGCAGCAAGGAATTCTGCGCAGAAAACCCGTGCGCATAACGCTGAGTATCCTGCTTAGCACCCTCGCATAGAAATCCCATGCAAATGAAGACATTAACTACTGCGTCCCACTGCAGAGAGGTGCGCTGGTTAACTCGGGTTTTCTTAGCACTAGAAACGTTAGTCCTGGTCAGAGGTGGCGGAAAGTTTACATCGCTTGTGCCATGGGCGGAAGCTGGAGTCAGCCTTGTAAAAGGAATTTATATGCAGAAAACATGCTTTCTGCGCTGAAAGCATTTTTGTTCTCAGAAACCATGGCTGAGAGACTTCCCTGCTCCCCCTCCCCGAGTTTAAAATGTGCGTTAAGCCTGTGCCGAGCACAGATTTTAAACCGGGGTTCGTATGCCCATTCTCCGGTCAGCGCACTGTTTTAACTCCAGATGCATGAGCTTATTGCTTCGGGAGTTTAAGAAGTTTTAACCTGTGTGCTAAGAAACTCCGCGCACAGTTCTAGCTCATATGTTATTGCACCGGGCCCTGCAACGACAGACCAAACTCTGGGCCACCTGATTTAGGTAACCTTTCAGCTTCAAATGTGGCCACCTAAGTCGGGCTGAAAACAGACCACCAGGTCACTAGTCACCACTTTAAGACTGGCGATATCTTTTTATTGGATCGCGCAAGTGGGATTCAAACTGGTCTTCTGGTCCCACTAAGCAGCTGGGATGTTCAGGACATCCCTGACAAATAATACATGAGATATTTTCATGCAATGTGTCATCCATATTTATTAGGGACAGCCTGAAAACCCAAACTGGGTAGGGTGAGGCCTCCCGAGGACTGGTTTGAGCACCACAGAGTTAAATACATGTGGCAGTTCAGTTTTAAAAAGACTCGCCTGTCACTTGCTTACTGACCTATATATCTATGTATTCCCTGTACGTACCAGGATCAGTCCAGACTGCTGGGTTATGCCTCCCCTCCAGATGGATCCTTGGTACTACAGGAACGAAAATTATCAGGTAAGAAACATAATTTTCCTATCGTTGGAAAGCCCATCAAAAATGAGAGGGGGTGTGCCTATCGGGCCCGCCATCCCCCCCCACTTTCCAAACCCTAAAACGCTCCCCTCCTGTCTTCTGATGCCGCCTCCTTACCCTACGGGGCAAGACCAGGTCTGCAGGGACAGAAGCAATGCTGCCCCTTTCCCGCCCTTCTAACCGCGAGATTCCCGAAGGCTACGGGTCTTCAGCTGAGGCTCCTGCGTGGTCCGGCAGGCAGTCTGGGTAAGGCCTGGAAAGAGCCATGCACGCCGTCTGCAAGTGCTGGCATTTTGCCCTCCAGCATGGAAACCCACACAAACAGCAGGTGGTCAGACTGCTTTTCTATAGATTAAATGGGATTTATGCGGCCTATCACAGCAACCCGTCACTGGGTTCAGTATCGTGAGGCAGCAAATTATTTCTTAATAAAAAAAAAAAAAAAAAGAAGGGTTGAAACGCAAGAGCTTTCAGCTGCCCTTCTGCAAGGTGTTTCCAGGTTCCCAGTGGTGCTGGGCACGTCCTGGTTTCTCCGACACTCGGCCAATAGGAATAAGGATTCCTTTGGCAAGGTGCTGACCCTACAAACTGCTATTGCACATCCTTTTTATAGCGCTATTAGAAGTACTTGGCACTCAACAGGCATTTGGATTTATAACCCTCCATAAGCAGCATTTCAGTACTGCTTGAGAGCAGACGCTGGCCAGGCAGCACAGGACCACCCCCCCCCCCCCCCCCCGGCATTTTCTCAGGCCCCAGACCCGTCAGCTCAGCAGTGCAACGGGGGCCCACTATGACCTCAAGCCAACGACCACCAAGCTGAGAGGCCAAACTGACTGCTTATATTCTCTCAGGCGGGCTTCCTCCACGCTTTCTGTACAACACTGCAAGGTTAGACCCGTGCCTGTCTGTCTAAAAGCATTTATAACCCACCGATCCAAAAGCTTGCACTCGGCAGGGCACAATACAAACAAGCACGTCACAAAGCATCAACATACACAATTGCTCTGAAGCAGCGGTAAGCGGAGTATTGTAGACCTGCTCGGGGCGTAGGAAGTGGGTGAAACAGCAGCAGGTCCCACGCCGCGGCACCCAGCGTCTCGGGCTATTCCACAGCAGGCTACGGTGAAGGCGCATCAGCAGCACTGTTAAGACCCACCGCGGTTGTATCTCCGTCAGGAGGGAGATTTGGGCAGAGATGTTCCAGGGGCAAGGGTAACCGGGGAACAAAAAGGTAAGAAGCAGTGGCCAAGTACACGGGTGCGGCCCCTCCAAAGAGCCAAAATCCGCTTAGAAAGACTGGTATTGCATTAAGCAGAAATAAGAGAGCTTCAAAATAAAGAAATCTTTGTGCGCGTTCAACCAGAAAACATGGCACCAGGCAGCAAATGCAGGGCCCGGTCACAAAGAGACGGGTGGGAACTGATTACATGCAGACTCCTGGCTTCTTTCCTACCACTCCCAACCTTCAGCCTAGAGATCCCGGCGGAAGAGCTGATCCCCCACCCCCCTCTCATGTCAGCCTGAGATCAATCTGAACCCGTCCCATCCCACCCCCCCCCCCCGCCCTGAAATTAAACGGTATTAAGGTACACACGCCTCTCCGTCACCGGATCACGCAAAGCATAAACAGCAGCAGGTACGCAATGCTGGGGGGTGTTCTGTGTTAGGAGCAGTCACCCAGGAAAATAAACTCTTAGTCCTCGTGGGCAATAGACCGAAATCCTCGCTTCAGCGTGCGGCGGTCAAAAAAAAAAAAAGCATGATCCAGAAAAGGAATGGAGAATAAACACAGACAGTAACTCTGCATCGGGCTATGGTGCAGGCACATCTTGCAAATCGTTATGCAGCTCTGGTCCCCCTCGTCTCAAGAGCCACGTAGTGGGACTAGAAAAGGGGCAGAGGAGGGCGAGGAAAATGATAAAAGGGGACGGATTGGCTTGGAACGGCTTCCCCTACGGCAGTGGTTCTCAACCCTGTCCTGGGGGACCCCCCCAGCCAGTCGGGTTTGCATGTATGCAAATTTTCTCTCATGCATATTCATTGTGGATATCCTGAAAACCCGACTGGCTGGGGGGGTCCCCCAGGACAGGGTTGAGAACCACTGCCCTACAGCGAGGGGCAGCGCAGGTTAGAGTCTTCAGCTTGGAAAAGAGAAGGATGAGAAGGGATAAGAACATAAGAACACGCCATACTGGGTCAGACCAAGGGTCCATCAAGCCCAGCATCCTGTTTCCAACAGAGGCCAATCCAGGCCATAAGAACCTGGCAAGTTTATAAAATCATGATTGGGGTGGATTGGTTTAAAAAAAAAAAAAAAAAAGGACAGTTATTTACCCTTTCAAACAATACTAAAACAAGAGGACACTCCATGAAACTTGCGGGGTACCTGTCACCTGGACTGGGCACTGCCGTCGCAGGATGCTGGGCCTGACGGACCTCGGTCTGACCCGGTTACGTTTCACTCGCCGAGAGCGTCCCACGCCCCGCAATAACTTACCCTCCGCGCAGCCTCCTGCTGGCCGTACTCCACCAGCATTGACGTGCCATGCTGCAGGCAGTGCTGCCTCTGGGTCCCATCCTCTGCCTTGGCTTCATTCGGCAGGAAATTACTAGCCCAGATCTAGAGGCGGGAGAGGAAAGGAGAAAGGAAAAAAAAAAAAAAAGAAATCGAGTGAGAGCTGACTTCAAAGGGTGAACCCGGAGACCCGGTACACATGCAGACAAACCAGCGACGTCAAAAGATGAGGCAACCCGGACCCCCCCCCCCCCATACCCCAGCAGGAGCCCACCGACGCCCTGAATCCCATCCCCGCTGGGTACTGGCCGGGAGGCCCTCTCCCCTCTTCGCTCCCAGGGGACTGGGGCTGCCGGCCTCCCACAGCACCTTGGGGCCTGTCCCACCAGCAGACGTCAGGTCCGGAAACCAAGTAATCAAAAAATATACTTTCCAGTCCTGCAATAGCCCAAGTAAAAGGCCACATTTTTCACCCGACGGTCAACGGCTGCCCTCATCGCCAACGCAAACCCAGCAGGAGAGGAGGCAGGGCCCCCCTCCGCTGCCAGCGCCTCTTACCTGGCAGTGCGGGTGGGGGTTCGAGCAGCCCATCATGGCCCCTTTATTCTCAAAGATCTGCAGTAAAAAAAAAAAAAAGGGACAGGAAAAGGCGGCTTTATACACTGCCTCTATAGGCCCGGCTAGGGATGGTGACTACTGAAAGAAAACAAGGAGCAGAAGAACTATGGAGGAGAGAAAAACAGACACACGCATGGCAGACAATATCAACACACACACACACACACACACACACACACAAGCGCAGGCGAAACCCAACTCCCCTTTGCCTAAAACTGCGTTCCATTTATCCCGAGCCCCGATTCAATTCTGAGGCCGAGGCAGAATTCACCGTCCTGTCCCACCCCCAGGCTGAAGGAAACAGAGGTCATAGTCACTGATAACCGACGCTCGGAGGCCGGAGTCAGGGTCCAAGCTGGCTCCGGAGAGAACCCTGGTGCATCGCCCCAGCCAGAGGGCCTTTCGCTGCGCTGGCTGGGGACAGAAATAGAAGAAAAAGATGCCAGAAGAAAAGTGCGAACGAAGGCTCAAGGCAACAGATCCCAGCCCTGGGCTCCAGGTGAGCTGAACCCCACCCCCCAGGAACTGAAGCAAGCTGCAGGCCTCCCCCCTCAAAAAGAAATCTTCACTTTCTTGGAAAAATTTGTGGAAAAAAATCCAAATTCTTTGCCATAAAATGTAACAGGAAAATATCTGAGGAACAGCTGATAGTAAAGCTGAAAAGTCTGATACTGCAGCAGACAGGAAACCTTTCCACTCTATTCACGTTTCTCTCGTTTTACTCTACATACTCTCCAGCCCATCAGCACCCCCCATCCCCTCTCTCCAGAGCTCACTGCCTCGGCCAGTGAGAGAACCGGAGATCAAACCAAGGGGCCTGCCCTGCTACAGACCACAGATGACCATACCCCCTCCCATATAGAGGGTCCATCAGCCTTTTGGGGCAACTGGCAGGCCAGAGAACGGTGATTTTTCTTGGTTCTGAAGCAGGCAAGCGAACAGCACAGACTGCAGCCACTGCAACACTCATTGCACGAGAAAAACACCCAAGGACTCCACAGATTTCCAGAGGAACATCCACAGCCCCACTAAGAGGGCCACCTCCAGCCCAGAGGACTCCCAATAAGAAATGACTGGCATGCCTGAGGGAAAACAGTATGACTTCCAGTAATTAGGACGGAGAACTTGTCTTCCATAAAAGGATGTCACTAAAGCCCACGGTGTTTGTGCAGATGCAGACAGACTGTCTTTCTCCAATGAGTTGAAAGGTAAGTAAAGCAGAGTTGCCTACCTGTAACAGGTGGTCTCCAAGGACCAGCAGGTTGTCAGTCCTCAGACATCATCTGATAGAGCCCGACCCAGAACTTTTATGTCAAAGGTTTCTAGAACAAAAAAAAAAAAACAACAAAAAAAAAAACTTTGGCTGTGCCTCACTGGGCATGTGTAGCATGCCATTACGTCATGCGTCTACATGGGGATCCCTTCAGTCTTATTCCTTAGCTTAAATAAGGAGAAGCTAATTCCAAGGAGAGGCAACCAGGTTTATGAGGATAGACATCCTGCTAGTCTTGGAGAACACCTCCTACAGAGGTAAGCAACTCTGCTTTTTCTCTGAGAGCAAATAGGATGGCATTCTTTACAAGAAGGGAATCCCTAGCTACACAGCCTGCAGTAAATGAAAAAGGGGAACAAAACAGTGCCAACAAGGACAATACAGTAGTTTTTGTTGGCAACAGATCTTTTTTCTTCTAAAATGTTTCCTAGGAGGGGCAGCCTTGAACAAAAATAAAGTACTCTAAGAGTAAGTGGAATTAGTTTCTACACCTCAAGGATTCTATAGAACAGACTGGCCAAACCTACCGTTGCAACTGGAGTCCCTGTCCAAACAGTATCAATGGAGGCTTGGCTCTCCTCACCATGGGGACACTTCAGGGAGCATCACAGCAGAAGTTGGTGCATCCCATGCCTGGCACCATGCATCGATGGGAACAGATGCTTCTTCGGCTTCCCTCGATGCTCGGATTGGTCTTTTCCCAGTACAGAGGCTGAAGATGAACTAGACGCCTTCGACATGGGGGAGGCAGATGCTGGCCAGTCTCTAGCATCCCTAGCAGTCACTAATGTCAACGAAACAAACAATCCCACCGATATCGATAGCTCAGTGTCCATCGGTTTGGCTCCATGGCTCCTCGATGCCGAAGTCGATTGACTGGTCTTCTCTGGCCCGAAGAGAGATTTCATCTTATCAAGCCAGCTCTACATCCTTTAAGGGTCATCTAGGTGCACTTTCTTTAACCCTGAACGTTGTCTGATGACCCCAGGCAGAAGATACATTGATCATGGGGATCTGTGATTGACATAGCCCTAGAGCACCAGGGCATGGCTTATAACTGGAGGTGGACATGCAGACTCGAAACAAAAGGGATGCAAAATCGAACTCTTATGGAGACAGCCTACAATGATAATGGACACTGAAGACACCATCAAGCAGGAAATGATTGCAAAAGTAAACTTACACGAAATGCCGAAAAACCTGGCTACATCAATAAGGGGAGAACCAGAGGGACCCCGCATCGATGATGCTAAAAAATAAGAATTAGAAAGAAAACCAATTTCCTAAGAAGTATGAGAAAAGATTGAAAGATTCAAGTTAGCCATGACACGAGGCTTCACAGAAAAAAAAAAAAGATACAGAGGACATTTATTATATCGCATGGATGCATGGTATAATGCAAACGAGCATGCTCAGAGAGGATCAGTCAAAGTTCTGGAAATTTTGACATACGTTTTGTGTGCCAGGACTCCATCTGATGTCACCCATGTGAGAGGACTGCCATCATGTGTCCGGAAATGAAAGCATTTCCGGACCCATAATGATTCTCTTCCACCAAACGCAACAAGACTGAGCATCTCCTTTTAAACTGAACCAGACACTACCAACTAATCACTACAACGTTTACTTCTTGTTAAACATTTACTTTCCTCTTACTCTACTCCCAGTTAGAATAACCCCTGTTTTATTGTAACTTTTTCTTCCATGCACTTATTATTATGTAATGTATACTCTTATGTTTTAGTTATGTACGTTATAATGTATTGCTCACCCCTTGTTTTATGTAAACCGACATGATACGAACTTCCGTGAATGCCGGTATAGAAAAACACAAATAAATAAATAAAATCATGCTTGTCCTCATTGAACTATTTTGTCAACTGGTAACAGAACCAACATGGTGGTGGATGCTCATCTGGAAAAAGTGACCGCCAGATGGTGTGGTTCAATTTTAGGACGCAAGAGATGAAGGTTCATTCTAAGGCGAGAGTCCTAGATTTCAGGAAAACTAACTTTCACAAAATGGGGAAGTACCTCAGAGTCGTTAGATGGATTGGAAAATCTAGGGGAAGTAGAACGCAGTGGACAAAACTGAAAGGAGATAAGTGCAACTAATCTATTTTTTTATGTTTTACTTTTTGAAATTTCTAATGTAAACACAAGATAAACAAAAAGAAATTCTAAGCACAATACAATTTAAACAAAATCATAATATATAGAGAATAAAGAAATGCAACCATTTTGTTATGGCCCATAATTCTAAAAAAGAAAAAGGGAGGACAAAATGCAAGGGAGTGCTCTGAGGGAGTGACTGCTGCAGCCAGATTGTCCCTGCACTGTTACAACTATAGGCCTGCTTAGGGCTGGTGAACCCTCACATGGACAGGCCAGGACGTTAGGATAGATACAGACAGAACTAAGGATCTTCTGCCTATACCAGCCACTTACCCCGCAGGTTGAGCTCTTAGGTTCTGGCAGCCATCAGGACTTAAGACTGTGGCTGACAGAGGTGCAGGCAGAGTAAGACTGGAGACTTGAGACAAGGCGAGGCTGGAATCAGGAACTGAGTGCAAGTAAGCATGGTACTCTGGAACAGACTGGAACAGACAGAACAAGACAAGGACAGGACAAGGACAGGACAAATGCCTGAAGGCAACAGACTGGAAAGTAGGCTTGAGAAGGCCACCAGGCAGAAGGTCTGAGAAGACCAGAGGACAAGGCAAAGGCAGAAGACCTGAAAAGGCCAAAGCCCAGTCCAATGCAGGACAGGGCCAAGCAGAGAGCTAACAAGCCTCAATGACAAGGCAGTGAGAGCAAAACCAGAGGCAGGGTTAAATAGGCAGAGCCCTGCTGAGTCATGGCTAAGACTGGAGCGAAAGCAGAAGCAGCTCCATACGGACCTCTGGTGGTTGGGAGGCTGCATAACAGGCAGGATCACAACATGCCCCCGGCATTGTGCACTGATGATGGCAGATGCCTATGCTTTTTGCCTTCGCTTCATGTTGGAATCGAAGAGCTGGAATCTGTTATCTTTTTCAAGTGGCAGGTATCAGCTTGTCTCCCTGGTCCTTCCAATGCTCAATGTCGAGGGAGTTTAATGTATTGCCAGTGCAGCTCCCAGATCCATCAATGTTGATGTCTCCAATGCCAATTCTGATTGGACGGTCTCTTGGTGCCTGAAGTTCTTTTTTTTTTTATTTGAAATTTTTATTGACAATGACAGCAATAAAAACAATACAATACAGTAGGATAGAAACATTATCATACATAGTGGATTTTCATCCCGTAACCATCCCCTCCCACCCACCACCCTCTCACCTGCACAGAAAAGAAATAACATAAAATAAGTAAAGTATCTGCAATAGCAAAAACAAGAAGCATTACGTACACCTGCCTCAAACTGTTAGCCCATAAGCCTAAGAGGACAATGTTAAAGAATAATTGGTCAGCTTGCAAGCCAATGTAAACGAGGACATTGGACTACTACCAGGCAATGAAAGAAAAGAGAACAACACTACATCAGGCACCCACTCCTGTCAGATTGTGATGTTCAAAGTCAGTGGACATACCTGCAGAAACACTAAGAGGCATGCAGGGGGCCACATTCAAGTTTGTGACAAGTCCGAGGTTCCATGCCACTCGAGAAAGGCGGACCAAACAGACTTATAGGCCTGCAAGCGTTTTTGGCGGAGTGCCGTGATATGTTCTAGCTGATTGATGGTGTGTAGACGATGCACAATGTTCCGTAAGGTAGGCATAGTCGTTTGTTTCCAATGAAGGGCCAAAGCCATTCGCGCAACTATGAATACTTGTAGACAGAACCTGTTTTGGGACATAGAGAGGTGTTCCACTGAATCCCCCAAAAGAACTATAGTAGGGTCATTAGGTACACGTTGCCCAAGAACTTGGGAGAGCCAAGCAGTCACCATGGTCCAGTATATTTGCACTATGGAACAATCCCACCAGATATGTACATAAGATCCAGGCTGTCCACATAGCCGCCAACAATCTATGGAAGAAGTTGAATACATCCGATGTAGGCGAGTGGGGACATAGTGCCATTGATGTAGAATTTTCAAGCAGTGTTCCTGCAAGTGTGCCGACAGCGAACACTTGCGTGCGACAAGAAAAATGTCCTCCCACTTTTCCACATCCCACGTAATGTTCAACTCCCGCTCCCATTTGAGAGCGCAGGGGAGCTTAGTTGTATAGGCGCCTTGTATGAGCTTGTAGAGCCAAGTGACCGCCCCTTTCACCACTTTAGGTTGCGAACAGTAGGATTCAAACAGAGATTTGGAGAAACAAAAATGCGCTGAGTCCATCTCCCCTCTAATAAAATGCGCCAATTGAGCGTATTCTAAAAATGGGAAAGGAATGCCCGGGTAACGCTCCTGAAGACCGGAGAGGGGTATAACCGAGTTCTGATGGATGAGGGTTCCCATAGTAGTAAGTCCCAGCTTCTTCCAAGTTGCAAAAGCTGCTTTAGGTAATCCTAGAGGGGAGCGCAGATTGTGAAATAAAGCTGATGAATGACAATAAGGAAAGTCGCCCACTAATTTATCTTTCCAGCGCGACCATACTCGGAGAGTGGTATGTAGCGGGGGAGGAACAACGATAGTGCGCCTCCAAGTCGTTCTCGGTTGCCAGAATGTCGCTGTGGTCGGCATGGCTCCCAACATGTGCTGTTCAATAAGCTGCCACGGTAACGGCTGTGAGGAGCAATTGTGGATATGGAGAATCGCTCGCACTTGTGCTGCAGCATAATACCAGGCCAAGTTGGGGACACTCAGGCCCCCATTGATCTTTGGACGAAAAAGGACAGGGCGGGCAATCCGAGGTGGACGTTTTCTCCAAATGAATGCAGAAATCTTCCGCTGCGTGAGTTTTAGGATATTAGTAGAAAGATGAATTGGAAGAGTAAGAAACAAATACAACAATCGTGGCAGAACGTTCATTTTGATGATAGCGATCCTGCCCAGCCAAGAGTGAGAGTCTTGGTACCAGCGTAGGAGGTCACGATCAATATTCTTGAACAGCGGTACATAATTGAGTTGAAAGAGTTGGTCCACATCCGCTGAAAGGTAAACCCAGAGGTATTTCATAGGTTTAGTGGTCCAGCGAAAAGGTAGGTCCCTTTGCAATAGCTGAGCGTCATCCGGCGATATATCGATCGGTAAGATCTCCGATTTGTCTAAATTCACTTTGTAGCCGGATACAGAGCTAAACCGTTGGATTGCAGCCAGAACCGCTGGTAAGGATGTCTGGGGACGAGTTAACGTGAACAAAACATCATCCGCGAATAAAGACATTTTATATTGCCGCTCTCCCAGCTGCACTCCCTGGATAGCAGCATCAGATCGAATGGCGGCGAAGGGTTCAAGGAATAGCGCAAAAAGAAGAGGGGAGAGCGGGCATCCTTGACATGTACCTCTGGCAATGGGAAACTTAGTACCGTAGCTACCATTAACTTTGACCTGTGCGGTAGGTTGGTGATACAGTTGATGCAACCACTGGAGGAAATGGACACCAAACCCCATTTTGGAAAGGGTGCTAAATAAAAATGGCCAGTGTACCATGTCGAACGCTTTTTCAGCGTCGACAGCAAGAAGGGCACTGGGGATACGTTCCCGGCGAGCCCACCAGATGAGATCAATAGTGCGCCGAACATTGTCTGAAGCTGAGCGGTCTGGGATAAATCCAGCCTGGTCTGGGTGTACCAAGTTCGGGAGGATAGTGTTAAGGCGTTCAGCCAATATACGAGCCAGGAGCTTAAGGTCCAAATTTATTAGAGAGATTGGTCGAAACGACCCACACAAAGTGGGGTCTTTCCCAGGCTTGGCAATAACCGAAATTCCAGCGGTGTTAGAATGTGGGCCCAGGACCATTCCCTCTCGTAGAGCGTTAAACAGATCAGTTAGATGTGGAGCCAACGTTGTAGAGAAAGTTTTATAATATTTGCTGGTTAGCCCGTCTAGGCCAGGTGCCTTGCCTGATTTGAGAGTTTTTATCGCTTGTTGAACTTCTAGCAAAGATATGGGATTATCCAACAGCTGCTGTTGTCGAGAATTTAGGACTGGGAGATCAATGGTCTGCAGATATTGATCAATAGCGGATTGTGTGATGTCTTCACGGGCGCTATAAAGGGTGGCATAAAATTGGGTAAAGCAAGCACCGATGTCAGTGGAGGTGGTTTGCATAACACCTTGACAGTTTTTGATTTTAGCAACACTGTTGCGGAACATGGACTTCTTAAGTCTACGCGCCAACATGCGACCAGCCTTGTTGCCGCCTTCGAAGTAGAGTTGTTTCGTAAGATTCAAAGCATGCACGATGCGCGCATCATCCAAATGTAGGAGTGCTTGGCGGGCATGGTTGAGCCGCTTAAATATCGCCGAAGTTGGGTTAAGCATATGTTGCAGAGAGAGAGATCTGATGTCCTGTAGAAGCTTAGATCGTTTTTCGCCTTCTAATTTCTTACAGTAAGATGCCCGGGCAATAAACTCTCCACGGATAAACGCCTTAGAGCATTCCCAGATCACAGGGACAGAAGTATCTGAAGATGATTGATTCCGGAAATATTCTGATAAACGGCAATCAGCCACTTTAATATAGTCATCATCTTCCAGAAGGCTCTCGTTAAGTCTCCAGTACCGGGTGCCCGGGATCACCTCAGGAACCTTGAAGTCGAACCACACAGGTGCATGATCAGACCATGTAATGGGTTCTATTTCCACCCTGGTTATAGAATTCTGCAAACTTTTGTCCACTAGTAAATAGTCAATGCGGGTATAAGTAGAGTGAGGATGCGAATAAAAGGTATATTGTCGAGAGCGGGGGTTTCGTTAACGCCAAATATCGATAAGATTCCATTTATCCATCAGGTGGAGGATAGAACTACGAGCCGCTCCAGAGGCACAAGAACCCCCACTAACAGCATCCAGATGAGGGCGAAGCGTCAGGTTGAGGTCGCCGCCAATCACCAAGTGGTTGTTCGCAGTGCAATTCAAACAATCCTCAAGAGTCTTGAAAAAGGTCGCTTGCGCCGTGCAGGGTGCATATACATTCACAAAGGTAAAGATGTCAGATCCAATGCGCAACACCAGGACCAAAATACGTCCCTCTGGATCACTGAATTGATGCAACACTTCATGTACCACATTTGACGATACCAGTATGGCCACTCCAGTATACTTGGATCGCACAGTGCTGGAAGCAAAGTATTGGTATGGATAGGAGGAGTGAGCTAGCAGTTTCTCATGTCTCTTTTTCAGGTGAGTCTCCTGAAGCAACGCAATGTCCACATGGAGGGCTCGTAAGTCCTGATATAGTAGTTGTCTCTTTCTGTGAGTGTGTAGCCCCTTCACATTTATAGAAAACAGCTTAAGCATGGTGTGTCAAATAAAAGGCAAGGAGCGCACGAACAAAACTTGTCCGCCAGCTAATAATGAGAACAGGGAAATGCTTGTCATCAAGAAGAGACATATAAATACAAGTGCAAGGTGTTAGGGATAATAACCCCCAAAAAAACCCAACGTCTGCCCAACCTATCCGGCAGAGCTCCCACCCGCTAGGGGCGAGTGTGGCAGCATGCTGACTACACAGCCCCCCAAAGGGCCCCTCCCCCCTCCAACTAACAAATAGAAATACATCAACAGGAATAGATATATAGTGAAGGCATATAGCACATGCACAAGAATTGTAATGTATATCACCTTCCCCAGGTATAGCAAAGAAATCTGTTAACAGTAGAACATCTGAAACAACAAAACAAGCGTTGCATGAGAAAAACTCAGTAAGAGTTAGAATGTTCCGGGTCCCCATATAAACAGTCAACCCTGCTCCTGAAAAGAGGATCCCGATTCATCTGGCTGTCTGCGAAGGCGTAGTCTCCCATTAGGTACCCTTTGCCAGCGAGCAATGGTGGCCTTCTTTGGTAGCCCCGAATCTGGCTTAGGCAGGGTGAAGGAAAACGGAACATTCGCCGCTTTAAAGGCCTCCGCCGCTTCTGCTAGGGTCTTTACTCTATACGTGACTCCCTGCACTAGGAATGAAAGTCCAAAAGGGAAGGTCCATCGGTAACGGACCTGTGCCTCCCGCAGGGTTTTTGTGGCTTCTCGGAGATCATAGCGCTTTTTCAATGTTGTGGGAGCTAAATCCTGAAATAGAGCAATTGTCAGTCCGTCCCAAAGCCACATGGGCTGTTTCCTCGACTCCGCATAAACTTGTGCTTTCAATGGGAAATCACGAAGGCAAAAAATAATGTCTCTAGTCTTGTTAGGAAGACGAGGGCCTAGTGCTCTGTGCGCTCTTTCAATGGCAACAGAGGGAGTAACCTCCACTGTCTCCGGGGCCTCCGCTGTTGAGCGCAGGTCGAGAAAAAAAAGGCAAATTTTCCGAGCCACCTCCAGGGCATCACTTTAAGCTTCGGTTTCGGGGACGCCTCTAATTCTGAGGTTATTGCGTCTCGAACGATTTTCAATGTCCTCAAGCTTCTCTAAGATCGCCTGGTTCTCAGCCTGCAAAGCATGGTGCTGCGTGTTATGAGACGCCATGTTGATAGCTTGCGCCTCCACCGTCTGCTCTAGTTCGTCTACTCGATTGCCCAGGGCCGCCATATCTTCTCTAATCTCCGCCATGGAAGCCAGGAGCTCACTGCGGTGTTGTCGTAAGTCTGCACGTATCTCCATAAACCAGCCCCGGAGCTCCGCGCGCCCGACTGTATCAGTGAGGGGGAGGGTCGGGCCCAGCTCAACAGTCACATCCCCGCTACTCGCCTCGAGTTGCGCCGCGTCATCCCCCGACTCGCTGGGTGCAGAAAACTCTGGCGGTTGCCTGTGGAACCCGTAGTGCTTAAGATCAGCTGTTTTTTTCTTTGCAGCCATGGTTTGTGCAATAAAGAACAGCGGGCAGCAAAAATAGTATCCCGTTGAAGTAGAACGCGTGAAAAATAAGGGTAGAGAGAGCCCAATTTCGGGAGCTCAGGTCTCACACGTCCATCCACACCGCGTGCGCAACAGCGCCCCCCTGAAGTTCTTTTTAATCAGCTGTAGCTGAGACCGATCTTATTTCAAGGTCTGGTCATGCAACAGCAATGTCTCTGGATGTCATACAATGTCCCTGGGCACAAGATATCTATCATAGGGATCCGTGATAGACATGACTCCATCACACTGGGAGCACTGTTTGAAACCGCTGGCTTGCTTATCCATGACAAGCCTGAAAATTAATCATGCAAAACTGAATGACTTGATGACTGTGTGTAGCCGATGCACTACTTGGGTGCAAGGATCAAAAAACCTAAGATACTAGAAGGGGAAGAAAAAGACCATCGGGTCCAGTGAAGAACAAATCCTGCTGAAAATAGGCTGGGGACAAAACCCCAAACAGCAGGAAAGTGAGGAACCATGACCAGTGGCTCCGCAGAAAAGGAGAGACTGAAAAAGTCGACATATGGCCTTCCCCTACGGCCCAACTTCCTGAATCCCTGAGGGATTGTGTTTCAAGACCCAGTTATGTCTGTTTTGTGTAACTATTCACAAATGGGTTTTCCTTTGCTGGATCATATTACCTCAATATTAAGTGCTTTACATTGGTTACCTGCCCAGTATCAAATCCAATATAAAATACCCACATTAATACATAAAATCATTAATAAGGATGACATACATCGGATTGGAACAGCCCTCAATTTATAAGTTCCACAAAGAGTGCTAAGATCCTCAAACAAAGGTTTGCTAAATCTTCCATCTTTAAGTAGTGCTCATTTGGGTGAAGCCCATGACAGAGCTATTTCCTTAGCTTGACCCAAAACATTATTTATTTATAACTTTTATACACTTTGTCGGTATATAAAAGTGTATAAATAAATAATAAATATTTAACTCGCGTATGGCTAAACAATTCTTAAAACATCGATTCATCTAAAATCAGTAACAGGAAGAAACACTGATACCTAAACAATCCATAAACCCATAAAATAAATTTAAAAAAACAAGAGCAGGCTGTGAAACTCAGGCTAATAAAAAAAAACTCCAGTAAAATAAAATAGAATAAAAAGTAACTACAATAAAATAAGAGTAAAATAGAATAAATAAAAATAAAATGAAATAAAATAAAGATAGATAAAACATCTGCACAGGGGATCATTCTGGCTGTATGAAAGCTTGTTCTTTAATTTTTTTTTAAATGAATGTGGATTTGCCTCTAGCCTGATGTCTAATGGTAATGAATTCCAAATTTTGGGGCCAGCCAATGATAATGCCCTCTTTTGTACCATATTTAGATGTGCTGTTTTTGGTGAAGTAATAGTTAAGAGTGCTTTGCCAGAGGACTGACTGTAAACTACTCAACCTTTAAACATGAGTTAAAACCATGAATGTTCAAAAGAGCCTTTGATACAAATTAAGAGTTTCTACTGTGAGGTATGTTTATTATTTCTGAATAATGCTTATTTACTGAAAAGCAGATTTTCTCATTATGTATATTACTTTTATCTTGTGTTTAATTTATTATGTATGTTTTATTTAGTTACCCACACTGATCTCTATGGAAGGACAGTATATACATATTTGTAAATAAACGAACTGCAAAAACTGATTTGACTATAAGCTGTTCTAATGCCTCTTCATTTACATTTATCGTAATCTACCTCGAGACCAACTTTGAGAAATGGCATAATATCAATTCTTCATCAATAAATAAGCAGCAGCGTACTGGCCATGCCCAATGAAGCACAACCAAAGTTCTGGAAATTCTGGACAATTCTGGGCCGAGCTCAGTCGGATGGGGTAACCCACTTGTGAGGTCTGCCATCTTGCTTGTCTTGGAGAAAAATGTTATTTACTATCCGCTGCTCTAGCTAATCAGAAGGCAGGACTCTGGTTCCAACACTGTAACCAACCCCCCCCCCCCGCCAATGCGCTGTATAGTGAAGCAGAGCCAAATAGCATCCCACTACTGTACAAAAGTACCCTGAAACTCGCTGTACCTGCACCCACTGGTAAATGTTCCCCAGGTCCACCATGACTTCTGCCCACTTGTCGACGATGGCTCGGATTTCTGCCAGTGACATCAGGGGGAGCGTCACATCAGACCACGGGTGGAAGCACATGACCTTGCTGTGAAATAAGAAGGAGGAGAATGACCAAATGAACCCTTCACCACCACCCTCCCCACCAAAGGCGCAAGTCACAGA
Source organism: Rhinatrema bivittatum (assembly GCF_901001135.1). Classification (NCBI taxonomy): domain Eukaryota; kingdom Metazoa; phylum Chordata; class Amphibia; order Gymnophiona; family Rhinatrematidae; genus Rhinatrema; species Rhinatrema bivittatum. Next base: position 811,699,453 of record NC_042615.1, on the reverse strand, counting down.
TATCTCGTCAGTATACAGGGCCAGATGTATTTACATTCTGAACAGTGCTAGCATCACAACAGTGCATCCTACACCCATGCAACACCCTCCAAGCTGATGAGCACTCGCATCTCACGGCCGGCAGAGCTGCTGCCTTCAGGCGATGAGGCAACCTAGGCCTGTGCCAAGAAGTTCAGCCTCTCTGAAGTGGGTCTGTCAGCAGAGAGAGACATGAATCACCTGGAGACATTTAAACCAAAGAGGATGGTGCGGGGGGGGGGGGGGGGGGGGAAGCAGGAAACGGTCAATATCCCAGTGATTTCTAAACCGAGTTTGGACTGAGGCCCGAGTCTCATAAGGACTCGCAGGGAATAAATTAGATAAAGTTTCACCAAAGGCCTGATGAGTAAGAAACTCAAAAAGAAACTCCCAAACAGAGCCAGTATTACAGTATTTGTTAAAAAAAAAAAAAAAGTCACCTTGTTCCATTACAAGCCTTAAATATGTGAATCTCCATGGCTTGACTTTGGATCGTATAGCGCGATACTGCCTAGAATCTGGTCATAGATGCTGGGGATCCCAAATACAGGCAGACTGGGATTCACCACCCCTCAGGCTGGCTTATAGTGTGCACGAAGGCTCTGGCATGAGAGGGGAGGAAGGTGGAGGCCACAGATGCAGGCCCTTGGCCAAGACCTTCATTAGAACAGCTCCTGGATACACAACATCTCCAAACGCTCATCCTCTGCACAGCAAATGAGCTGGGATACCACAAACGTTGCCACCTCAGTCCTATACTCCACGTTTCAAGCAACCCATGTGTCTTAAAGGAAGGACTGGGGAAATAAATGCCCGCCCGCCCCCTCCGCTACACAATAATAGATACTTGTTGCTTAACAGCTCAGTCTATAGTGAGGACATCAAGAGCGCACATCCCAGAATACAGAGCGACAGAAGTTTAAAAAAAAAAAAAAACCAGGCCTGGCTTTTTACTCTTTAAACAGTAACATTTGTTTATCTATTGGAGACTGCCTGATGCTGTTTGCTGGCCAGACCATTTCGTCCTTATTGTTAGTTTTTAAGGGGTTGCACCTTATCTACATAAGAATATAAGAAATGCCCTACTGGGTCAGACCAAGGGTCAATTAAGGTCAGTATCCTGTGTCCAACAGTGGCCAAGCCAAGTCACAAGTACCTGGCAAGTAACCAAACGAATGAAATAATCCCAAGCTACTAATCCTTATTGATAAATAGCAGTTTATGAACTTCTGCTCCAGGAACTTACCCAAACTTTTTTTAAACCCAGCTACACTAACTGCCGTAACCACATCCTCTGGCGACAAATTCTGGAGCTTAATTGTGCGTTGAGTGAAAGAATTTTCTCGGATTAGTTTCAAATGTGCTACTTGTTAACTTCATGGAGTGCCCCCTAGTCTTTCTATTATTTGAAAGAATAAATAGCCAATCTCTATCATATCCCCCCTCAGCCATCTCTTCTCCAAGCTGAACAGTCCTAACCTCTTTAGTCTTTCCTCATATTTGGGTAATTACCAGGTTCTTGTGGCCTGGATTGGCCACTGTTGGAAACAGGATGCTGGGCTTGATGGACCCTTGGTCTGACCCAGCATGGCAATTTCTTATGTTCTTATATGGGAGCTGTTCCATCCCCTTTATTATTTTGGTCGCCTTTCTCTGCACTTTCTCCAGTGCAACTATATCTTTTTTGAGATGAGGCGACCAGAACTGCATACAGTATTCAAGGTGTGGTCTCGAGGTATTATGACATTCGCCATTCCCTTTCTAATAATTTCTAATATTCTGTTTGCTTTTCTGACAGCTACAGCACACTGAGCAGACAATTTCACTGTATTATCCACTATGACACCTAGATCTCTTTCCTGGGTGTAGCTCTAATGTGGAACCTAACATCGTGTAACTACAGCATGGATTATTTTTATCTTATTCATCTTATTGATTCCCTAGCTCTCACTTTGATAAGATTTAGGAGGAAAGTTGCCTCGGCTATTTTTATGGGCAGTTAAAATCCTGGCTTTTACCTATGACTGGATCACTGGAATATCAAGCAATAGGATGGAATAGGCCACAGGCTGGGATGGATAAAGAATTAGCATTTGAGAAATCTCAAGTAGCTTCCTGGGTAAAGCCTCCTCCTTGGATGAGCAAGTCATGAGCAATGAAGCAGGATAATCAGCCCTCAGAACAACTATGGTGCAAGCCTAAGCTAGAACAGGATAAGATGGGTCATCTAGATCAGTGCTTCCCACAGAAAAGCCCCTCCTGCCTCTGTCATCCAGACACAGTACTGCTGCGACCTTGGGGGACATCAGACCAAAACTAACTCTTGCAAGCATCATGATCCAGGCCCATGGAGCGACAGACAGAATGGGTATCTAATGCACATACAGCGCCCATAAGCACAGGCCTCAAAACTGCAGAACTTGTGCTTCTTGGCCCTGGATTTTTCCATTTCTTTCTATGGATATTTTTTTTTTTTAATAACTGGAAAGCTCTATTGAGAGACTGCCAAGGCAACGGAAAGAGAAAAAGATGCAATGATGCAAAATAATTAGGCCAACTAACAAGGCCAAAAAGAAAATTACAGAGAAAGCCTGGGAACACGTCTGGGCGGTAGCTTGGAAGACAGACTTAGGAGCTCACAAGTGAGAATGCACAACATGGAACTCTCACACGCTCGCTAAGATTTTTACCGAGCTTTCAGAGCTAGGTCCGTGTCGACACTATCCCGTGTCACTCACAAACTATGGCTGATTCATGTCCACTTGTCAATGGAGAAAGGCTAAATGCTCTTAATCTAGAATTGAGCATGGTCAGAGTGACTTACAACAGCTTTTTGCAACAGTACAGGATTTGATTCAACCATTAGTATTTTCAGATTGAGTTTTGTATATTTTAATGAAAACATTCATCAGCTTATGATGGGTACTCTTAATTCACTGAAACCTCAAAATAAGAACACTGGCTCATGTGTTTTCTATGTGGCTTGATTTTAGAGCAGTCGAGTACTGATATTATTGTCCTTCAATGCAAGTATCGGCCATCCACTTGGAAATCAGACCTATTCCTTTCATCTGATTACTCTGTCAGGGCTTATTCTTACTAATGCAGTGACTTCAGTTATTAACTCTTCTTAGTTTTCCATAACCTTTTAAATCTGCTCAAAGGAAACTGCTGCCGAAGAAATCTACTCTGGATGCCAGTCAAGTAGATAATGACAGACCTGGGGCTAACTTGCCTTTTCTTGGCAGCTTAAAGAGTTTCTCTCCAAAAATCAGTGTCTAGACCCTTGGACAGTCTAGCTTGAGAGCCAGTTTTAGTACAGAGGCAGCTCTAGTGAATACGGTGGATGATTTGTGGCTTGGACTGGACAAGAGGAGGTAATTTCTGATGGATCTATTGGACTTGTCTGCTTCTTGGAGAGTCAATGGTTTGAATCATTTGTCAAATCAGACATTCTGTGGTATGGACAAGGAGGATGTTGCATCCTAGCTCAGGGAGCAATATTGTTTCTCACATCAATACTTATCTTGTGACCTTCAGCAAGTCACTTTTCCCTCTACTGCCTCAGGTACAAATTTTTTCCCATAGAGACAGAACTGGAGAAGACCTTTACTAAACTGAGCCCTTAGATTGCAAGCCCCCTGGAGATAGGGAAATACCTACAGTGCCTGAATGTAATTGGTTTTGAAGTGCTTGAAAAAGCAGAAAATAAATCAAAGAAATACTTATATAAATTCTATGTCTAGGTCTGGATACTGTAAGACTGTTCAGGTTCCAGTCACAATTCCATGTAAATGATAACCTAGCCAACGGGGTAGAACTCTTATGCTTGCCTTAAGGAAAGTGCTAGATTGGCTCGATGTGCTGTCATTAGATGTTGTTATGAGAGAGGTAATGAGGGTTAGCCAGGCTGGGGCTAAGCTGTCAGATTTCCAATTAATTTTGGATGGGAATTCTCCGATGTGGAAATCTCTAGCCAGAAATCTAGCTTTGGCTTTAGATTCCCCTGCTTAACATTGAAAATTACACCTTTCAGGTAAGGTGGCTTGCTTTAAATTGCAACTTTGGTGGTTTTTGTTAAGCGCCAAATCACGCTTAAGGCGCTTCTCCACGGACACAAGGATACCACACCAAAATGTTTGGAGAAACACTTTTTTTTTTAAACTGTAGTCAAATTTTGGTTTTATCTCAATGAATTACTGTAATTCACTGTTAAACTTTTCTCAAAGGAAGACTGGTTAACACAGAAAAAATTCAGCTGGTCTAGAATACAGCCACTGGGCTGATCTCCAGGTGATGTGTGAAAGAACAGATTTCTCCAGTTCTTGCTCAGCTCCACTGCTTACCAATTACCGATTCTACATTTCAGTTTAAGATTCTTTGCCTTAGTTTCAAGGCTTTGTATGGGCAGGCTCCAGCTCAAGTTTCTAACAGCTATCTCAGGTCTGAAAATGATTGCCGGCTTCTTCTGCCTTCTTGCAGAATGCAGGACTGGCCAAAGCTAGACCTCAAGCCTTTGCCTGCGTTCTTGCAGTTCTATGAAATTTTTTACCAAAGGAACGGAGGTTAGGCAAAACATTATTTGAAATTTGGGGGACTCTCTAAGGGCACATTTCTTGTAGTTGGCCTATGCCTAAATGTTCTGGAGATCTAAGTTTCTCTTTCTGATGGTCTTATAGGGACATCATTACTTCTTGATTGGTTTAACTGTAAAGCAACTTTTTATTTTATGATTATATACTGTTTGTAACTATTGTATGAGTTTTTTTTTTATTATATTGTTTATTGTGTTTATGATACTTATTTTGTAAATTGCCTGGGGCACAAGACAGACAATTGAGAAAGGTCATGAAATAAAATGCATCACCGATTGCTGACCCAGATGAGGGATACTCAGAAACTTGGAGGATGCTCTTCCCTCCCCTCAGCTTATGGCCCTGCTCCAAACTCAGCCAGGCCTTTGGTGCAAGCACTGTGCAGCCAAAACCAGGTAATCAAGGCGGCAGAGATGGAAATTTCAGCAGGCTCAACGTTCTACATACCAAACTCCTCTGGCGGATTTTGCTCTGAATAGAGGGTGCTGGCTGGGACCTGCGAAAACAATCAGAGTGAGAAAAGAATAAGAGTACTGGAGATGTTCTGAGATGAGCTTGGACGACATTGAGTGCAGATGCATGTCTGCATGTTAGTTTGATAGACTGTGCTCGAGACATGATGAGAAGCCCCTTGGAATTTTCCCAGTCTCCTCTCCTGGTACTGCCGTGAGCTCTGACATGCAGGACACAGCTACTCCCAGTACTCCAGCCAAGACTCTACAGGGAAAAGCTGCTAATACCCCTAGCTGAGCCACAAAGCAGGAGAAAAAAGACAGAGCTAAGTGCCACATACTGAGTCAGACCCTACTTCGTATGTACAGGAATGACAAAGATATTCGGCCAAGGCTGAAAAATCTAGATCTACACTATCAAGGCTCTAGTTGCAATGCATTATCCAGCAGCCTCTCTGGTCCCAGACAACTCTTTCCTGTCCAACACAGATCCATGTGCCCCAAACACCACTTGGGACCATCTGCACCAGACATCCCAACCCACCCCCACCCATCCACACGGGTCCATCTACCGAAAAAAGCCCATCAATACACAGTACCTCTGCCCCAGACACTCAAACTGCACCCCCCCCCCCCAGCTGACCCATCTTCCCACCCATCACCCCTCAATGGCTTCCATTGATTAAAACTTCCATCTCATTACCAGGTTCTACGGCATCGGGCTGCAAGGCTGGGAAATCATTATCAAACAGGAAGGTGCTCTCATATGCAGGATTCACCTTCACAAAGAAGAGACAAGAGAATCAGTGTTACTTCATCTGCTCAACACATGGGCCCTACCTCAAGGACACAAGTAGTATCACAGGAATCTGCAGCAAGAGAAGCAGAGTAGCCCCTTCTCGGCGTCCCCACCATCAGTGCTGGTCCAGAAGACAACCACCCCTCCCCTCTCTGCCCCTAAAACCAGCTCTTGTAAGGTATCCGCCTGTACCAGCCTCCTTCCCTCACTGAAGACCTAATTTTCGTTCCTGTAGTAGCACGGATCAGTCCAGACAGTGGGTTGTGTCTCCCTTCCAGCAGATAGAGTCAGCGAAAAGCTTGAAGGGTGCTCTCTTATAGCCTGGAGCACCCTCTGCGTCCCTTCAGTATTGAGTATATCAAAGCATGAAGAAACCATTGAATGGATCAAGTAAACCAACCTCAAACTGTAACTATGTATAAGAATGTTTTGATTAGAAATTGTAGTGAGAACAAACTTGCAAAAGGAACCATTGGTAATACACAAACAGTCCTCATACTGTTAATCATTCAAGCTGATATTCAAAAGTAATGTAGACGATCCCAAAACCTATATCTACTCTTAGGGTGGGCGTCTGGACTGATCTGCGGTACTACAGGAACGAAAATTAGCAGGTAAGGAATAATTTTCTTTTCCCTGTATGTACCCAGATCAGTCCAGGCAGTGGGATGTACCAAAGCTTCCCTACATTGGGTGGGCCCCGGAGAGCCCTGCTCGAATGACCTGAGCGCCAAAGGAGCCAAAACCTGGTGATTGGAGATTTAAGCGATAGTGACGTGCAAAGGTGTGCAACGATTTCCAGGTAGCTGCTCTGCATATCTCCTGCGGCGAGACTGCCTGGCTTTCTGCCCAGGAAGCTGCTTGAGCACGGAGTGAATGAGCCTTAATGCCCTCTGGAGGTGGCCGACCAGCACGAACATACGCTGAAGAGATTGCTTCCTTTAATCAGCAAGCAATTGTGGTTTTAAAAGCCTTGTTCCCCCTTTTGGGTCCACTCCACAGGACAAAGATGGGAGAGGATACAACTTGTCCATAGCCCTTCCTACTCTTAGACTAGACTGGCAAATCCCATTCTCTGGATAGCAATTAAAGGAGCATAGGATGAATGGAAACATTTTCGTTGGTGGATGCATTCTGGCAAGGATGGTGCCAGGTGTATCCACCTGGTACCGTACTGGTGCTAGGTGGATCCTCTGGAGCCTCGATACCCAACTCTGCTAGGACATGGGGGATGAGAGGATCAAGTTCATCCCTCTGAAACAGGCGTAAGACCCTAGGGTCATCCCCTTCCATGTGCATGTGAGAAGTCAGATCATCTTGGTCCTAAGTCCGGCCCGAGAGTACCCTGAGGAGAAGGATCCAGATTTGGGGGGGGGCCACCCTGACTCGGGAGGATCCCTGAGGAGATGCAGTGGACCCCTGAGGAACTGCAGCAGACTGCAGAGGATCTGTCAATCTAATCTCCTTAGGAGGAGGGGGGCCTGAAGATGCATCCTGGCACTGTTCCAAACTGGCTAAATAAACATTGTGCAAAAGAAAAAAGGCTGGGGGGTGGAGGTCCCGAGTGAGGAATGGCAGGAAGGTCCCCTGGCATTGCCCCCTGGCCCGGGGGGGTTAACTGGAGTTAAAACCAGTGGGGAAGGAGAAAAACCACCGTCTGAATCCTCATTTGGCTGCCTAGGAGCGCCCGGCTCTGAAAACAAAATGGCCGCCGTTCCCGCACTAGACGGGATCGGGGCTGGCCCCCTCCAGTGAGCAGTTGCGTCTGGGGGGCGCAAAGCTGAAAGTCCAGCCAGCCTCGAGGGACCCTCCCTGCTGGGGAGGCAACCCGAACAAATGCCTTCGCGGGAAAGCCGTGTCCCGGGCTCTCCGCAGGCAGCACATCGCGCTGAGCGCGGCATGGGGGAAGGGAAAGTCTGGTAATAAATTAGAAACACCCCCGGAGCCTGGCAGGAGTGGGTAAGAGAACCTCCGCCTAGAAAACAACGACTTGACTTTTTTTTTTTTTTTTCACAAAAAGCAGAGGAATGTCACCTCTCTGCTAGCGCTGCCCCGAGGAAGGTGGTGTCTCAGGGCAGCATGCCGTCATGAGGGGGGAGAGGTTGGACCACCAACATTCACCCCTGAAGTCAGAGAAGCCGGAGAAGGAAAAAGTACAAAAACTTACCAAGTCTACTCTGAAAAATGCCAGGTAATACTGCTACCAGTTCTGCCTGCAAGTTTGGAAGTGACTGAGAAGCCATTTTTTTCTTTTTTTTTTTTAAACTTGATCCATCCAGACAGTGAAAGAATTTAAGAAGGAATGAGAGAGAGAAATCTAAACTTCTATCCCACTGTAGCTGAAATGGGGAACCGCATGTTCTGCAACCTTCATCTGCTGGAGTCAGAGAAATACTGAAGAGACGCAGAGGGTGCTCCAGGCTATAAGAGAGCATTCCTTCAAGCTTTTCTCTGACTCCATCTGCTGGAAGGGAGAGACAACCCACTGTCTGGACTGATCTGGGTACGTACAGGGTACAGGTACCTCTCTGCCCAGCCTGCACCAGCCTCCTTCCCACACTGGAGCCAGAGTGAAGTTTTGGCTTGGGAGAAACAGGATACTTTACAAAAACAGCCCACCAGAGATACAGGAAGGAGAGACACAGGCATATTGGGATGAGTGCAAATTACAGAGGCACCTGTGCACGTTCTCAAAGCGTATGAGGCAAAGCGCCTTCTGTGAGGCTAGGCCTACTTTAAGCACAGATCTGACAGCATGTGGTTATTAAACACAAGAGGAGGCCCAAACTTGCAGAGGGGAGGGATCAAACACCTCAGGTATAAATTATGCACAGGTAATACCGTTTTCAGTGGAAAAGAAGCTGTAGAACAAGAAGCCAGGATAGGCTGGAAGGGGGAAGACTGAGAAGAAACATTAGGACATTTATCTGAGTAAAGGGTGGTGGGATGCATGGAACGGCCTTCTCAGTGGAAGCCACAACGGCAACGGAATTTGAGCAAGCCCAGGAGAAACACAGGGGAGCCCCGGTTGCCAAGAACTTGAGGGGAAAGGCAGAGATCAGTAAGGAGGGGGGTGGGGGCCTTAACGGCACTGCAGAAGAAATGAAACTGGGCACACCAGACTGGCCATACGGTCCTCATCTGTCGTCCTGATCAAGGGATCAGTGTTTCTGTTAATTGCATTAATGCACGTTAAAGAGTCTCTGATTACTGCAATAGTACCATCTGCCTCTGTTCTTCGGCTGGAGAGAGAGAGCACAATCTATGGAGTCCCATTTATTTATAATGATTTTGGGGGTCACAGCTTATTCTTAACTTGATTTCATATGCAGAAGTTGGGAAGGGGGCGTGAGGATTCATTTTGTTTGGCTCTGCCTTCCAGTTCCATCAGAACCAGCCTGTAACTGGGCTATCGGGCTCTTATTTGCAGTTACCTGAAGGATGGGGAACGGCTTCCTCAATTTTTTATTTTTTAATCTCTCTCACACACTTCTCCATCTAACCCACCCGTGGCAGCACCAGTCCTGGGCTGGGAGTGTGGGCGTGACCACAGACCGCAACTCCCTTTGGATCAATGGTTCCCCAAAAAGAGACAAAGAGCATGGGTGCTGCCTTCCTACGGATCTCTGCTCCAACCTTGCGACAAACGGCAGCGGTCAGGATGGAGCTGCCAAGCCCTGACCCGTCCCTCTTTCTGCAATACCCCATGCAGAAGAGCAGGGCCTGTCATTACACACTGGATGACAGCTCCTGCTTTGGGTGACTGGAGGGGTTGCGGTACCAGTACAACATTTCTGAAAGTTTTCGCACCTCAAAATTCAATGTTTTTGAAGAAAGCTGCAGGGTGCCTGACTCCCTTCGGTCTCCTCTCCTGCTTCAGCCCCTCCCCTCATGTACAGCCTGCAGGGAGCCTTCCTCTTCTGTTGCTCTCCCCACTCCCCTTTCTCCTGTCCTGAAGTGAAGTTGGAGTGCACCAAGATCCCTCAAAGACATCTTAAATCCTTATCATACCAAAGATGAGCTTGATATAAATCCTGGATGATATCTGTTTAGAAGAATTTCATCTTTTTACAAAGATTCCTGCACCTGCAGATGTGGCCAATCATACACCATTTACAAAGAGCTGGATGTGGTTTTGGAAGTCTGCAACTGCTGGCGCCTCACAGCTGGCAGAGAGCATTCATTTCCATTCAAAGAAGCTTGATGACTGGCATTACTGCTGACAAGACCCAGTTTGTGCCAATTCAACCTCTTTTTGTACTTATTACCATGTATCTAGTACATGTGAAAATATCTTTCTGTGTAATTAACAGCATGGCAAAATGCTGATGCTCAGGGCGTTTTTAGCACATATAGGCTCATATACTTAGAAAGTAAGAAGAGTTGCTTACAGGTGTTCTCAGAGGACAGCAGGATGTTAGTCCTCACACATGGGTGACATCAGATGGAGCCTGATGCGGAAAACTTACGTCAAAGTTTCTAGAAAGTTTGACTAGGCACACTGAGCATGCCCAGCATGCCCTATACCATGCATCCACGCGGGGTTCCTCTTCAGTCTCATAACATAGAATCATGATAAAATAATAAGAGAAACCCAACTTCGTGGGGTGGCGGGTGGGTTTTGTGAGGACTAACATCCTGCTACCCTCTGAGAATACCTGTTACAAGTAAGCAACTCTGCTTTCTCAGAGGACAAGCAGGATGGTAGTCCTCACACATGGGCAAATCCCTAGCTACAGACTACTCCCCAACACAAAAGGGGGCCAACAGACACCCAACTAGATGCCAACAGGTACAACAGAACTGTTAGTAACAGAGGGATGAGACAGCCTGAACCCAAACAATGGGCCCTAGGTTGGGAGACTTGGGTTCAACACCTCAAACAAGTCCTGGAGGACGGACTGGCCGAACCTTCTGTCAAGTCAGCCATTCCTATCCAGATAGTAACATGATGCGACTGTGTACAGAGAACTCTACATCGCAGCTTTGCAGATCTCCCCTACAGGAATTGCTCGCAAGTGAGCCACCAATGCTCTGACAGAATTAGCCTTGACATGACCCCCAAGATGCAATTCTGCCTGGGTATAACAGAAGGAGATGCAATCTGCTAGCCAATTGTATATTGTCTGTTTGGCTACGGCAACGCCCAACCTATTCCTATCAAAAAGGAACAAAAAGTTGAGCAGACTGTCTATGGGCTTCTGTCCGCTCCATATATAAGACTAAGGCTCACTTGCATTCCAAATTGTACAGTGCTCGTTCACCTAGGCACGAATGGGGTCTGGGAAAGAAAATTGGCAGGATGATTGACTGGTTAAAATGGAAATCCATCACCACCTTAGGAAGGGACCACCATGTCCTGATAAAACTTAGTGTAAGGTGGATAAGTCAACTAAGGCCTGGAGCCCACTGACCCTGCCACCAAACATATGATCTTCCAGGTCAGGTACTTCAGGTCACAGGTGCACAGCAGCTGAAAAGGAGCTTTTATCGGCTGAGCTAAAACCACGTTGAGGGCCCAAGACAGCTGGAGGACTTAGGGGAGGCTTCAATTGAAGCAGGCCCCAAATGAAATGAACAATTATAGGCTGTACAGAGACATGTGTACCATCTACATCATGGTGGTATGCGCCAGTTGCACTAAGATGAACTCTGACAGTGTTGGTTTTTAAGCCGGCCTCCGAAAGGTGTAGAAGGAAATCAAGCATTTTTGTCGGACGGGAGAAAGGATATAGGCCCTTTTGTCACACCACACGGAAAACCTCCTCCACTTTAGTCCATAGGACTTTCTAGTGGAAGGTTTTCTAGAAGCCACCAAGACCAGAGACACATCCTCAGAAAGATCAAGCGGCTGCAGGATTAACCTCTCAACATCCAGGCTGTGAGTGACAGGGCCTGGTGTTTGGGATGCCACAGCCTGCCTTGATCTTGCATGATGAGATCTGGAGAAGTCCCCAGACTGTTCAGTTTCCAGAATGACAACTCCCGCAGGAGTGGAAACCAGACCTGTCTCAGTCAATGAGAGGCTAAGAGGATCATAATCCCTTTGTCCTCACGAAGCTTCAAGAGAGTTTTTGCATATAGAATACCCTTGCTCCAATGAAGGGCCAGGGCATCTGAAGCTGATTTGCTGTCTGACCTGGATAGGAAGAAGAACAAAGGGACCTTCCTGAGGCAGAGGGACATGAAAAGATCTATGTCCGGGTTCCACCAGTTGTGGAATATCCAATTTGCTACTTCCAGGTCCAAGGACTACTCGTGGGGTTTGAAGGCTCGACTCAGGCTGTACGCCACATTTTCCGTCTTGGCTAGGTACATGACCCTGAGCACCATCCCGTGAGACAAGGCCCTTGACCAGATTTGGACCGCTTCCTGACACAGGAGTACGATCCCGTACCTCCTTGCTTGTTGACATTCCACATGGCTACTTGATTGTCTGTCTGGATCAGGACAACTTTGTTGGACAGCCGATCTCTGAAAGCCCACTGTGTGTACCTGATCGCCCGGAGATCCAGAAAGTTGATCTGACAAGAACGTTCCTGAGCAGATCACAGGCCCTGGGTGCAGAGCCCATCTACATGAGCTCTCCATCCCAGGGTAGATGCATCCGTGGTTAGCACAATTTGAGTAGGGAGACTCCAAAAGGATATCCCTTGTACCAGATTGTAAAGTACCTGCCACCAGGACAAGAAGTCCTTGAGAGATGGGGTAACTCAGATGCAATTCTGGAGGCTCTGCGCCACTGTGACCTCAGGGTCCCTTGGGCTCTGCACATGTGCATGCCAAGGGTGTGACATGGATGGTCGCAGCCATGTGACTCAACAGCCTCAAAATGTGCTAGGCTGATACCAGCTGGCTCTGTTGAACTTCTGCCACAATGGTCACCAAGGCAACAGTCCTCTGGCACAGCAGAAATATCTTGGCCTGAGCTGTGTCAAGAATTGCTCTGATGAAGTCCAATTGAGGTGTCGGACTGAGATGGGACTTTGGGTAGTTGAGAACAAACTCTAGCGGCTCCAACACCTGAATGGTCAAGTGCATGGACCTGGTGTGTCTTGCCTGAGACATGCGCTTGAACAGCCAATTGTCCAGATACGGGAAAACATACACTCCCAGTCTGTGGAGGTGCGCCACCACATGGCCAGGCAGTTTGTGAAGACCCGTGGGGCGAACGTGAACCCGAACGGCAACACCCAGTACTGGAAGTGCCGTTTTCCCCACCACAAATTAGAGATACTTCCTGTCCAGAGGTGCAGGCACAGATGGAACTGGATGGAGGGACTATAGGCCTCAGTGTCTCAACAGGCCTTGGCGGAACTTCCTCCTCCGAGGAACCAGCAATGACCACCATATCAGTAGGGGGAGACCTCCGTCCCCTCCTCGGAGGAACCAGCGATGACCACCATATCAGTAGGGGGAGGCCTCAGTGTCTCACACCAGGCACTGGTGCCATCCCAGGAACCAGCTGGGTCGGTAACGCACCAATAAGCATACTGAGCTTCTCCAGAAGCTGTACAAGGATGGGCAGCACCGGCTCCATGCAGTCGGTGCCACAGGACCAAAGCCCTGCAGCACTCACTCCGCCGCCAACTGGACTCGACACTCCAGCTCCTCCTCAAACATTGCCGATGCCAACACCGACTGGGAGGAATGAGGGGTGGCCAGATCTTCCCCAGACCCACGAAGGGAATCCATGACTGGCACCAGGACCAGTGGAGACAATCGCAGAGCCTGGGCACTCCTCACCATGGGGTCGCTTCGGGGCATTGCGGAAAAAGCCAGTGCATTGCCTAGGACCAGTGCCAATGCTTCTTAGGCTTCCCTAGATGCGCGGCCCGGTCCTTCCCCGGTGTACAGGTCGAGGATGATGAACCCAGTTGTCCTTGGCTCAGAGATTGACAACGTTTTGTCTCCAGCATCCCTATCCACCAGCGATATCGATGGAACCAACAGTCCCACTGATGTCTACGGTGAGGTGTCCATCAGTGTGGCTCAGAGATCCTTTGATGCTGATGGCTTGCACTTCTTTGACCCAAAGAGGAGATCCATCTTGTTGAATCGAAGCAGATGTCCCTTCAGTGTCATCTGAGTGCACAAGCAGCAACCCCGGACGTCAAACGATGCCCCTATGCAGAAGATGCATACTTCATGATGATCAGTGACAGACATGATCCTTGGGCATCAACAAAAACTAAATGTGGCCATGACGGGGTGAAACAAAAGAGTAGGACAGAACAATAGCGGTGGGTGTCGATGGCTGGCGGGCACTCAGGCACCGCCACCATGGTGGGAACAGACCATGAAAAGAAACGTACTCGAAACGCCAAAAACCCTGACTGGGGACACTATGGGGAGGCACCGAGAGGGACCTGGTGACGGACCAAAGAAAAGGATCGCAAAAATTGTGAAAAACGAAGTTTTCCATAAGGCAAAAAGGCAAGTTTTTAAGAGATCAATCAAACCTAGGGGCTCCACGGGAAAAAAAAAAAAAAAAGACTGAAGAGGGACCCCCACATGGACGCGTGGTATAGGGCATGCTCAGTGTGCCTAGCCAAAGTTTCTAGAAATTGTGACATAAGTTTTCTGCATGGGCTCCATCTGATGATGTCACCCATGTGCAAGGACTAACATCCTGCTTGTCCTCGGAGAAAATGACATTTCACAGTTCAAAATTTGTAACTACCGTAGTATGTCTTAACTCAAATTGTGATCTTTCTACTTGGTACATTTTTTGTTCATAGTTTAAATAAAAATGTGACTTTCAATAAAAAAAAAAAAAGACTTCTTTACATAGTCAAAGTATGAATCTTTATGCAAATTCAATGCAAAATTATAAACATTTGCTACAGAATCTTGAAAAATCCGCTGCAGTAAACTAAATACACTGAATAAAAATGTGAAAAACCCTGCTCTGAATCCTGGCATGCATGCCACCCCAAGTCTGGCCACCAGGTGCCATTGTTGTGCAATGAACAATGCCCCCTCCCTGGAGCTGTGAACACTGCCTCCGCAGAATCCCCAGCCTACCTCGGGAAGCAGAAAGTGCATTCAGAAATCTAATCCAGGCCTGCCATTTAGCAGTGAGCCAGCAGGCCTGACTGGAGTTAGATTTTTTTTTCCTTTCCTGCTCTTTTTGAAATGTTGGTTTTATTAATAGGACAAGTCTATATTTCATTAGCTATAGCTAAAACCACAGGAAGGGCTCACACCTGCTGCAATCATGCAATATACAAAACCTTAATTTTAAGAACAATCAGGCCGATACAGCCAAGCCGCACATTTTACTTTCAGAAATTAGCGCCTACCCAAAGGTAGGCATTAATTTCTGCCGGCACCAGGAAAGTGCACAGAAAAGCAGTAAAAACTGCTTTTCTGTACACCCTCCGACTTAATATCATGGCGATATTAAGTCGGAGGTCCCAAAAGTAAAAAATAATTTTTAATTTAAAAAAAAAATTTTTAATTGGCCCGCGGCTCGAAAACCGGACCTCAATTTTGCCGGCGTCCGGTTTCCGAACCTGTGGCTGTCAGCGGGTTTGAGAACAGACGCCGGCAAAATTGAGCGTCGGCTGTCAAACCCGCTGACAGCCGCCGCTCCTGTCAAAAAAAGAGGCGCTAGTGTCCCTAGCGTCTCTTTTTATCACGGGCCCTCATTTGAATACTAAATCGCTCGCCCGTTCTCCCACGACTTTTACTATATCGGCCCAAATGTGGGTGCAGGGACTGTCTTTAAAAAGCAGTGGTTCTACATTTTAACTGCATATTTTCTGGACACAAGAGATGCACATTACCTCACCGTTTGCCCGTCTTGCTCCGGGGCAGAGTGGATTGGAGGGATCATAGCGTGGGATATCCTCTTCGGGGGGTTTCTCCAGCTGGCCCTGCCAGGGCCGCTTCATCCGGTGCGCCGATACCAGCACCCACTCGTCCCGCAGTGGGTTATAGCGGATGTGCTGGTGTTCTACACATGGAAAGAGCCATCTCACGTTAATAGGCCTACAAGTCGTCGTGCTATCTCACTGACTTGCAAGTAGCCCAAAACCTATTCATACAGGTAGCTTTTCAAATACCAGCCAGCCCTGTAAAAGACCTAACATCAACTGGATTTCCTACTAGTGGCTAGCAAAAAATGAGAAGTTACTACTTACCTGATCATTTCCTTTTCCTTAAGGTAGGTAGATTGAGTCAAGACCAATGGGTTATGCACCTCTATCAGCAGTTGGAGATGGAGCAAATTGACATCACAGAATATATACTCCTGGAGTGACATCAGCCTGCTAATATTCTCTTCAAAAGCCAATTGTGGACTAAACAATTAAAAACAGACAACCATTTCTGTACTCAACCAACAAGAAACACTGAACTGAGGCAAGAATGTATGAACACTAATCTAGGGACTGGATAAACAATTACCTGTAATCCCCTGGACACGTAGTCACACAGGAGGACTATAACACAATCAACTGGCAGCCAAGGGTGAGAAGCTGAATCCATCTATCTACCTTAATGAAAAGGAAATCATCAGGTAAAGGGTAATTTCTCATCTCCTAGCATGTAGATAGATGGATTCAGGACCAGTGGGATGTACCCAAGCTACTCCCGAATAGGGTGGGAAGCTGCCGGTGGTCCAGTCAAAACTGCAAGTGCAAAGGCTGCATCCTCCCGGGCCTGCATATCCAGACGATAATACCTGGAAAAGGTTAGAAAACAGGATCACATCACAGTTCGTCAAATGTCAATGGGAGACAACATTCTAATCTCCGCCCATGACACTGCCTGAGCCCTAGTGGAATGAGCCCTAACCTGAGAAGGCAACAGCTTTTCAGCAGCCACATACATGGCCATGACTAGTTCCCTTAAATCAGCAAGCTACTGTAGCCCACAAAGCTGGCTCACCCTGTTTCCCTCCACCATGAAGGACAACAGGCGATCCGTCTTTTGGAAAGGGTTGGAAACCTCCAGATATCTCACGATTTGTCTCTTGACATCCAAGGGACACAACAGGTGGTATTATTTGTTATAATGTAAGCCGCCCACGTGGCGACAGTTTTATTTCACTGTACACCGGTGTGATATGTATTTTATACAGGAACGTCGGTTTATAAAAACTAAAAATAAATAAATAAATAAATCTCTTTCCTTATCCAAAGACAGCAAGGAAATGGACTGATTCAAGTGAAAATCTGAGACCACTTTAGGCAAGAAGAAAGGAACAGTATGTAGCTGTATCACTCCTGGAGTCACTCGAAGGAACGGCTCCGGGCAAGACAAGGCCTGCAGCTCGGAAATTCGACACGCAGAACACATTGCCACCAGAAACACTGTTTCAAGGTCAGTAACTGCAATGAAAGGCTACGCAGCAGTTGAAACGTAGGTCCAGCCAAGAAATCAAACACCAGATTAAGATTCCACAAAGAAACCAGTAACGAGGACAAAGATGTTTTATTCCCCCCTCAAGAAATGAGACGATAAGGATTCACCATTCACCTGGCCCCTGAAACAGGCAAGCGCCGCTACATGTACCTTCAAGGAATTAAGAGCCAACCCTTAATTCAACCAATCCTGCAAAAATTCCAAAATGAGTGGGATCTTAACTGAACAAGGAAGCACTTATAGATCTTCACACCAAGCCTCAAACACTCACCAAACCCACACATGGGCTAAGGAAGTGGAGAATTTTCACACTCATAGCAAGGTGGCAATCACCACAGTAGAATATCCTTGCTTCAACAAATGAGCTCTCTCAAGGGCCATACTATAAGAAAAAACAGAGTCTGATCTTCATGAAGGACAGGTCCCTGCTGCAACAGATTCCTGTGCACCGGAAGACGGGAGTCTACCAGGAGTCTTCACAGATCTGCATACCATCGTCTCCTGGGCCAATCCACGGCCACCAGAAGCACCATCACCCTGTGGACTTCGACCCTCCGAACTATTCTGCCCAACATGGGCCATGGGGGCAAGGCATACAGCAGTTTGTCCTCCAGCCAGACTTGCATGACAGCAGCGATACCCAAGTCTTTGGATCTCTCCTGTGACTGAAGAATCGAGGGACCTTCACATTGCAAGAAGTCGCCAGCAGGTCTAGGAATGGAAGGCCCCAATCCACTATCAGCTGAAATGCCTCATCCAACAATATCCGTTCTCCTGGGTCCAGACTCTTTCTACTGAGAAAGTCTGCTCTTACGTTGTCTTTTCCTGCAATGTGCGAGGCCAAAATCTCCTGAAGATGCATTTCTGCCCACTCCATAAGTTGGTCTATCTCCTGTGACACTTGCTGGCACTTGGTTCCTCCCTGCCGATTGATGTAAGCCACAGTTGTTGTGTTGTCTGACATTACTCAGACCACTTGACCCCGCAGCCTGCCAATGAACTGCAAGCATGCCAACCAGATCGCCCGGGCTTCCAGCAGATTGATGTTCCAGAGACTCCTCTGTATTCCATCACCCTTGCGCTGTTAGTTCCTGACAGTGAACTCCCCAACCCTGGAGGTTACCAACCAGTCTAGCAATGACAGGGAAACTCCCTTTCTCAGATGATCTGCTTGCAACCACCACTGGAAGTGAGAGCAGACTTCCATTAGCAGGTGGAGCCAAAACGAATTGTCCTGAGACTGCAGGTTCCAACAAGACAGCAGGGAGCACTGAAGAGGACACATATGTGCCCCTGCCCATGGCACCACTTCAAGGGTTGCCGCCAAACAGAGTACCTGTAGGTACTCCGGCGGCAACTGTACGCCCGACATGTACGCCCGACGTGTGATAGGACCACACTGTCGGGCGTACAGTGTTCACCAAAAGACACCTGTGACATCAACTTCTGAATACGAGCTTCTGGTGGGAAAACTTTGCCCTGCTTCATGTCAAGCCAAACACCCAGATATTCCAACGACTGAGATGGCTGAAGACTGCTCTTGGCTAGGTTCCCCACCCAACTGAGCTCCTTAACAGGTTGATCGCCTTGCGGGTCACCAGGTTGCTCTCTTCCAGAGACTTGGCCTGAATCAACCAGTCGTCCAAATACAGGTGAACTAGGATCCCATCCTCTCTCAGCTCCGCCACCAGTAACACCATAACCTTGGAAAACGTTCTGGGAGCAGTGGCCAGACCAAAAGGCAGTACCCGAAACTTATGGCACTCCAGCACCGTGAAATGTGGAAAACATTGGTACTCCAATCAGATGGGAATATGGAGGTATGTCTCAGACAATTCCAAGGAGGTCAGAAATTCACCCGACTGCACGGCCATTATCACTGAGCACAATGTTTCCATATAAAAATGAGTCTCCTGCAAATAAGAGTTGACCCCTTTGAGATCCAGGATGAAATCTGGGATGAAAGGAGCCCTCCTACTCAGGCACAACAAAATAAATGGAAGATTGACCAATATTTTGAGACATGGGTACCGGAACCACAGCCTTCAGAGGAGTCTGGACAGGATACACTCCACCACCTGCTTCTTCTGCGGAGAGTGGCAGGGAGAACCATGAAAACATCCCAAGGAACACTGCGAAACTCCAGCACATATCCTTCTTGTATCAACTCTAGGACCTATTGATCCAATGTGAGCTTGACCCATCTCTGATAAAGAAAGAGAGGCGCCCCCCTATCTCCTGTTCCCAGGGGTGGGTCGGCAAAACTTCATTGGGAGGCTCGGGAGGTTCCTCTACCCGAGCCCACGCCTCACTTGGGCTGTTTAGGACGAAAGGACTGAGACCTGCCAAAAGGCCGAGTCCTCTGAAAGGTCGTCCGTCTGTAGGGACGAAACCACTTGGAACCCCTGAGACGACCCCCTCATACCAAAGGGGCACGGCAGCTGAGGCAACCAAGGAACCAGAGATTCGCCCCACTTACTAGCCATCTTCCCCAACTCGCTCCCAAACAGGAGCGAGCCTTTAAAAGGCAGTTTCGTAAAATTAACTTTGGAGGTTGCATCGGCCATCCAATTTCTCTGGCCGCTATTTTTGAAGCCACTCCTCTGGCAGAGGTGCAGATCAAATCGCAGCCCGCATCTGCTAAAAGGGTGGCAACAGGTTCCATAAGTGCCTGGGAATGCACACCAGCGTTATCAACCTCCTGAGAGAGAAGCAAACAAAGGCGAGCCACCAGGAAACAATAGGAAGCTATTTGCAATGACATTGCCACTGCTTCAAATGCTTGCTTAAGGATGGCCTCAATCCTCTTATCAATCTCATCCTTCAAGGCTGCTCTTCCCTCCACAGGGATAGTCGTCCTTTTAGAGATGGCACAGACAAGCGCATCCATGTTCAGAAAACGGAAACGCTCTCTCACTCCCAGATCCAGGGGGTACAGGCCTTCGAAGGGCCAACCCCTTTAAAATTTGCCTCTGGGGCGTCCCACTTAAGATCAATCAATTCCTGAATGGCCTCCATAACAGGGAAAAAAAACCAAGGCTTTACGCAAAGAAACCAAAATGGCATTTTTCTTTAGTTCAGACATGGAATCTGCCCAGAGGACTCCCAGCATCTTTAGCGTCTGGGAAATCAGGGCCGGCAGTTCATCTCTATGAAAGAACCACAATATAGTCTCATACGGTTCCAGTCACGGAGGAATTGCCCCATCCTCCAGAGAGTCAGAATCTGCCTAATCAGACCCATCCTTTTTCCTGTCGGAAACACCTGCAGCTCAAGTTGTACTTCGACGCTTAAACTTAGTACCGGAAGAGGGAGAGGCCGCCGGCTGAGGCTCTGACCTGACAGGGCTGAGGACTGCGCCTGAAGAAAAGATTGCAGTCCTTGAAAAAAATTCTACCCAAGAAAAGGCAGAAGGATCCATGCCAAAACCAGGAAGCACTTGTGCGGCCCCACTGAGCTGCCGTCCCCTGCTGAGGAACCAGTCAAGGGAGTCCCAAGGTCTGGCGTTCCTCCTGACACGTCCTTAATCAGGCCATCATCAGCCTAGAAGAAACTAGGCTTGGTAAAATCAGAGGAAGATAATTCTCCCCGCGTCTCTAAGCAGCGCTGGCACAAATTAAAGGGCACTCTAGGCTAAGATACCCGAAATTGACAGGCAGCGAGGAGGGGGGAAAGGAGCTTAGGTTTCTTAGCCACTAGCACCATTAGTCCATCAGTATGCTTACCAGGCAACTGAAGATTTACATCCAGCCAAGTTCCCACTAAAAAAAAAAAAAAAAAGATTTAGGTGCACATAGTCTATGCGCACAAAACTTATGCACACTGTCACCGCGCCAAACTTGGGCGCACAACCAAAATGTGCCAGAATGTGCGCACAGGCAGCATGCCCAAGGAAACTAGGTGCACGCTTCGGACACACAGCTGGACGCACTTGCACACGCCTACAGTCTCGTAGAGGGCAGACGAACGCGCAGAAAAAAAGCGTGTGACAACATCGCTGCGGCCTACCACCACACGGCACACAGAAACAAGCCTAACAGCGGGGTCTAGCCCACCTGGGTTGCTCAACCCGCCAGGCTGCCCAGTACCCCTAAGCCGCACAGGAGTGAGAATGAACGTTGGAATGGCTCGCCGAGCACGGAGACCGGAAGAAGTCCTACAACAACCCCTCGGACTTTTTTTTTTTTTTTTTTTTAAACTTACCTGAGCTCATCCTTCCAGGCCGAATAGAGACACAGTCTCCGGCTGCGAGGGGAGAGGGCATATACTGTCGCTACCACGCTCGGCTTCCTGCACCCACTGCCTTTCAGCTGCTTAATTCAGCTAAGCCCACGCAGTCCAAATAACCAGCTACCGGACCAAGGCACTCATCTGAGGGATCACGGAAATCACCTCAGGAATTCTCAACTCGGGGGAGGGACCATTAGGTATCTCCGCAGGGGTAGGGCAACTCAAATATCCAATTAATTCTCCTCTAAATTTTGAAGCAATCCCCAGTAGGGAGATGCATGTCCACCATCTGCTGGAGATTGTGAATACTGGCAGGCTGATGTCACTGCAGGAGTAAATATACTGTGACGTCAGTTGTCTCCGTCTGCTGGTAGATGTGCATAATCCACTAGTCCTGAAACCATCTATCTACATGCTAGGAAAGTGAACGTTGAGGGCATTTTGCCAATCAAAGCGGTTAGCTGGCTGAGGTCAGCAGCCAGCCGTTCTCCAGCGTGATGCATCATTTCTAACTCTGAAATCCCCAAGGAGGATACTTGGCTGGCAATGGACCCAAAAGTGGCAGTCATTCCTATTATTATTCATTCAACTTATAAACTGCGTTTGCAAACAGAGCTCAACAGGGTGTACAGCAGGTCATAACATTTTTTAACATAAAACTCCTAGAAGAACTAAGCCCGATTCAGTGTGTATATATATATATATATATATATATATATAAATATATATATATATATATATATATATATATTGTTCAATATGTCAAAAGCAGATGGAACAAGCAGTAGCACTCTTGATTAAATAATCATTTACCCGATACACTAACATGAATTACTCTCGGGGGACAGCATACTCAAGATGAGTAATAAGGGGAAAACACTGTAAATAAAAGTGCTCCCAGGGTGTTCTACCATCTGTTGAACCAACCTAAGAACCATTCAGAGACTATGCTCTACCCAAGACCTTGTCTGCCCACAAAGGTCCTGTCGTCAGATGTGCCCCTGACTTGGAAGCTCAGCCCTCAGCAATGGAAAAAAAGGCGCTCATAACAGAACACCTCTGAAGAAATGACCCCCGTGGTGCTCTGCTACTTCATGGCACATAAGGGCAGGAAGGCCCATCCAGTCTACCAGACTCACTTCCTTTTGCACTGCCACAGACCTCCACTGATCTCCGGTTTTTCCTTCCCTTCTTTGCAACTAGGATCCTCTGTGCTTATCCCAGGATTTCCTGAATTCTTTTGGGGCATTTGCCTCATACCTCCCCCACTGTAAGGCTCTTCCATGTATCCACCATCCTTTCTGAGAAGAAATATTTTCTAATGTTACTTATGAGTCTACCCTTCTTTGACTTCATATCCTGCCCCCTTGTTCTAGAATTTCCCTTCTGCTGAAAAAGAAAAGTTACATTCTTGAGCTTTTTTTTTTTTTTTTTTAACCGCACTGTAGCATTTGATTGTGGCTACATCTCCCTCTTTCAGTACAGACTCTATATCTTTCTGATAGCCCTTCTCTGAACTGCCTCCACTCTAGATAACATCCAACTGAATGGGACATAATATTCCAGATGCGATCACCTCTCATGAGCTGTAGAGGCAATACCTCCTTTTTTTATTGCTGGTTATATGCACTCTTCCAGCTCTGCTTCCTCCTTGTTACACCATTTCACTACTGTGGGGAAATTTGGAGTAATTTCTTTGGTTTCTAGTGGCACAAGCTGATCTGGATGGGGAAGACTGGGGATTTATCATGGTTGACTTGTTTGGGAACTGTTTTGTAGGCTTGCAAGTGCAGTACTAGCAAATAACCACTGGATGGCACTTTTAGAGAAGTGAGCATCCTGACCAAATGTGTAAATACAGTTTGGGTTAAGGGATGCGTGTGCTTTCCCTTAAGAACCCCCAAGGGAAAAGGGGCTTAGCAGGCGGTATAAAAGTGGCAGGACTTGTCTTTTTTCTGCTAGCCCTCTTCTGAACCTGTTTTTGGATCCTACCCTTTGGGTAGGGGGCTGGCAAGGGAAGGGGCCTTCAGGATTTAGCCACCTGGAGTAGCTAGTTTGTGGGCTTGTGGCCTGGGGCCCCTCCCCATGGGTGCAGGGCTCTGCAGTGGGGACAGGCGTATGGCCTTGGAAGGAAGATAGGTTTTGCTTTTTTTTAACTCCTCCTCCCAGGGAGATAATAACCAGAAGCTGGGGTGAAGACAAGGTGATCCCTCCCTATGCAGAAATGAGCCAGAGCAGCAGGAGTCCAGAGTGATTGCAACATGAAGGATGTCTCAAGAGATCCCTTACATGGAGGAAGCCGGGGAAACCTACAAGCTATGGGAAACACAAACAGGCTGATTCAGTAAAGTCCGCGGGCGAACGCACGCTCTCCCGGCGCACACACAGGCCACTCGTCTGTGCGCGCGATACAGTATTCAAATGAGGCCCGGCAGTAGAAACGGGCAAAAGGAGGCGCTAGGGACACTAGCGCGTCCATAGCGCCTCCTTTTTTGACAGGAGCGGTGGCTGTCAGCGGGTTTGACAGCAGACGCTCAATTTTGCAGGCGTCGGTTCTCGAGCCCGCTTACAGCCACGGGCTCAGAAACCGGACGCCGGCAAAATTGAGCGTCCGGTTTTTGACCCGACAGCCGCCAGCAGACTTCAATTTTTTTTTTTTTTTTTTTTTTTTTAAACTTTTTTTACTCTTCGGGACCTCCAACTTAATATCGCCATGATATTAAGTCGGAGGGTGCACAGAAAAGCAGTTTTTACTGCTTTTCTGTGCACTTTCCCGGTGCCGGAAGAAATTAGCGCCTACCTTTGGGTAGGCGCTAATTTCTGAAAGTAAAATGTGGCTTGGCTGCACATTTTACTTTCTGAATCGCGTGCGAATACCTAATAGGGCCATCAACATGCATTTACATGTTGAGGGCGCTATTAGGTTTGGCGGGTTGGACGCGCGTTTTCCACCCCTTACTGAATAAGGGGTAAGGGACAATGCGCGTCCAATGACAGGTTAACAGTGCGCTCCGTTGGAGCGCACTGTACTGTATCGGCCTAAAATTGCATTATCCCCTTTGGATGTCAAATTTGAAGTGGGGTTACTGTGGTAGTTCAAAGTAGTGAGGTGAAATTGAAGAGGCACTTGATAGTTTAGCCTAACCCTTGGTCTGGGGTGGATTGACAGAAAGAAAAAATCTTTTTGGCAGAACTTAATTGCATGTTCCTGGTGAGTGATGTGAGGAAGATAATGCTAACCCTGACTGTTGCATCCCATGAATTCTGATTTAGTATTGACCATTTTCCCCTATTGATATAGCACGTATAGTTGCTAGCTGGAAGACCCAGAAATAAACTTTTAACATGTTTGGTATTTTGAAAGTGGTGTCTGCTTGTGTTTTAATTGAACATAAGAACATAAGAAATTGCCATACTGGGTCAGACCAAGGGTCCATCAAACCCAGCATCCTGTTTCCAACAGAGGCCAATCCAAGTCACAAGTACCTGGCAAGTACCCAAACATTACATAGATCACAAGCTACTATTCCTTATGAATTAATTCCTCTAGGAACTTATCCAAACCTTTTTTTAAATCCAGTTACACTAACTGCTGTAACCACAACCTCTCATAATGAATTCCAGAGCTTAACTATGCGCTGGGAAAAAAAGAATTTTCTTCAATTTGTTTTAAATGAGCTTCTTGCTAATTTAGGTTAGGAAATCCCAAGATAACAATCCTATTCTCTCTCCTCCATCTTTCAGTAAATCCATTTGACAAAATGAATTGTGGATTGCTTTCCTTGCAATCAGGATTAGATAGTTCTTACAGTTCTCCTGGATTGAACAAATGCATTGGGGTGAATTTTCAAAATATTTACTCAAGTACACGCTATTTTCAAAACATCAAAAGTCTGAGTAATTTTGGTCTCATGCACACATTTATGCGCAAAAACAGGGGCGGTCTAGGGCCAAGAGCTACACAATGCAAGTTGCTACCTTGTAAGATGTTTACGCGAATACATTTGTCAACTTATTTGTGGAATTTTACACCTACTAATTATCTTGCACAATTGATATCAGACTTGAGCCAGCACTAATGAATAACATGGGCCCAGAGTTCATGGGGGGGAGGGGAGAAAGACTCTCTGTTCCGTCAAAGAGCTGTGGCAAATTACTACCCCTACTGGCTCTATGCAGGTTCATTTCACCATCTGCATAACCTCACTCCCATAACCTTTACATAAAATTAGAGAAAGACGACCCTTACGCAACAAGGAAAACTTTTCCATCATTTTACATGCCTGAGATCATCAGATGTACTCAGCCAGCGTTCTTACAGCAAATCTAAAACAACCTATAAAGGGCAGTTTTCTCTAGACCAATGCAGCTCTTAGAACTATAAACACAGCATTGCAAATTAACTTCGAGCCAGCTTGGTTTATAATGGGCTTATGTGATTATTATGTGGTTTATAATGGGCTTATGTGATTATCGTGTTTGTGTTTCTCTAAATGCTCAATTCGCTATCTATAATTTAGGCGTAATTGTGGATGGCGAATTGAGTATGGAGAAAAGCATAAACAATATGATAAAAGGAAGTTTTATCAAATTACACATTATAAAAAACTTATAACCTCTACTGAACCCGGGTGACTTCCGGACAGTTTTTCAAGCATTATTTTTTCAAAACTGGACTATTGTGATGCTTTACTCCTAGGCCTACCTAATAATACCCTGAGACCACTTCAATTATTGCAGAATGTAGCTAATGGGTGTAAGAAAATACAATCACATTACCCCAATGCTTATAAATCTACACTGGCTTCCAATAAAATTTAAGATTGAGAACAAGGTCCTCTGTTTGATTCATTAATCTTTATTTATTTATTTATTTAAAGCTTTTTTATACCGGCATTCATGATAAAATCATATCATGCCGGTTTACAGAAAACAGGGGAGTGATAAACATTGAACGAAAACTGGTGTTGATATGTAGCGAAGAAGTTACAATAAACAAGGGAAAATTAGAACTTGGAGAAGAAGAAGAGTAGCTGGAACGATTTAGTCAATTACAATAAATTAATTAATTACATAGTGTTCAGATTAATTACATAGTGGATGTAGTATTTTTGGAGAAAGTAGTCCATTGTGATTGTCAGTTGTGATCAGGAAAGGCTTGCCTAAACAACCATGTCTTTAGCCTTTTTCTGAATGTAGGTAGGCAAGGCTCCTGTCTGAGGTCGGGGGGGATGGTATTCCATAATGATGGTCCAGCGGTGGAAAAGGCCCGTTCTCTGAATGTTTGATGGTGTGTAGCTTTTGTTTGTGGAACGTGTAGGGATCCTCTGTATGCTTCTCTGATTGGTCTTGACGAGGAGTATAGTCTGAGTGGTATCTGAAGATTGAGTGGGGCTTGAGAGTAGATGGTTTTATGGATGATGGTGATGGTCTTGTGGAGTATTCTGAAGTGAATTGGGAGCCAGTGTAATTTTTTGAGAATGGGGGAGATGTGGGAAATGGCACCAAAATAAGAGATATGAACAAAGAACATAGTGTAAACAGGGTAGATACACTGAATAGAAAGGCAGAGATAACTGGGTTCTTCAAAAAGGAGGTATCAGTGGCTTGAATCAGTAGAGATTGTCCAAATGGAATATTTAAAGTTGGCAGTTAATGGGATTATAGTATAAAGTCATTGAGAGTTGTCCTTAAGAGTATGGTTGAGAAGCCAAGACTTTAGGTCTTTTTTGAAGGATTTTGAGTTTTCTTGCGCGGTGAGGAAGTGGGGTAGTGAATTCCATAGTTTTGGTCCGATGATGGAGAAGGCTCTGTTTCTGGTGGAGGATAGTTTGGCATTTGGGAGTGAGGGAATCACAGGTTGGAGTTTACTAGAAGTTCTTGTTGTACGTTGAGGGCGAAGTATGTGTATAATGTCATCAAAGGCAGTGTAGTCGGCTTTGTAGATTGCATTGTGGATCAATGAAAGAAATTTGTATTTAATTCATTTTTTTATTGGGAGCCATTGTAATTGGTTGAGGACAGGGGTAATGTGATCATATTTGCTTTTACCTGTTAGAAATCTGGCAGCAGCATTCTGAAGTAGCTGCAAGGGCCTCAAAGAAGATTTATGTATTACATGGGGCTCCCAGGAGAGGTGGATGAGTGTATGTTCAAAAAGCATGTGTCCACTTGGGATGCATGTTTTTTAAGTGCAGGATACTGCATCAGCCCCAATGTGTTTTAAGCCATCTGTCTTTTGACGCACCTCCATGCAGTGCTGGGGAATAGCTGATGCCTTCTTTTGCAGGAACCTGCATTCATTTTAGCACAGGATTTTTACTCCTGGCTTTAACATGAATTTTTTTTAGGCGTGAAAATCCCTGTTAAATGCCAGAGTTAATGTAGGCAGAAAAAAAGTGTGCCAAAACAAGTTAAAATAGCCCGCCTTGTTATTACATCGGCCTTTATAACCGCATGCTAATAAAATAATCCGAATCTGATTATTGAATAATGAATATTTATATGAATATATATATTTATATATTTACATGAATAATCCGAATATTTAATGATAAAATGGAATGGGTAAATGCTTCCCTTCACTTTTACATGTCTCAACGCAATCTGAGATCAGCGAATAAAGGTTTGCTTTCAATTCCAATAGTTAAAATGGCGTATTTGAATAAAGTAGGGGAAAGAGCATTATCAATAGCTGGTCCTAAACTCTGGAACTCAATTCCAACCGAGTTAAGATTAGAGCCACATTTTCAAAAATGTAAAAAAGATTTAAAAACCTGGTTATTTACAAAGCCTTTAGTAACGAGTTAACAATGTAAAGGATGAGCAGATCCTGGAGAAATAGGTTCTATCTTCAATCTTTTAACTTTTTATTTTAATTCTAATTTTTATTTTAATGCTAATTTCATTTTTAGCTTTATTTTAGTTTTAACTTTAATCTTTGTTTACTGACTGATCTATTTACTAAGAAACTTTTATTTAATGTAAAATCTGATATTGTATTTTGTATATTGTTTTAAGTGAATTTTATTCTGCTTTTATGCTGTAAACCATTATGACTGATATACAGAATATCAGTATACAAAATAATACAAATAAATAAATACATTCTGAGATGAAAGTGTTTGATGGATCAGCCTGCTTTGACCTTCCCAGGTTTACTCTAAGTAGCTATATTTTGAGCTATCTTCTTTGGGAGAGAAGACACCACCTGACTGTATATTAACTAGAGGCTGGAGTAAGGAATCTGTGTGATTGGCAAATGCTGAGCTCATTCCATAGGCTGGAGAAATGGAAAATCTTAGCATAAAAGGTGAACAACCTGTGCAAACAGGAAAAAAATGGGGCAACAAATGGAACTGTTCAATGCAGCTGCTGATACAAAATTGCAGATGATACAAAATTGTTCAGAGTAGTTAAATCACAAGCAGATTGCGATAAATTGCAGGAAGACCTTGTGAGGCTGGAAAATTGGGCATCTAAATGGCAGATGAAATTTAATGTGCAAGGTGATGCATATAGGGAAAAATAACCCATGCTATAGTTACACAATGTTAGGTTCCATATTAGGTGCTACTACCCAAGAAAGAGATCTAAGCGTCATAGTGGATAACACATTGAAATCATCGGTTCAGTGTGCTGCGGCAGTCAAAAAAGCAAACAGAATGTTGGGAATTATTAGAAAGGGAATGGTGAATAAAACAGAAAATATCATAATGCCTCTGTATCACTCCATGGTGAGACCACACCTTGAATATTGTGTACAATTCTGGTCACTGCATCTCCAAAAAGATATAATTGCGATGGAGAAAGTACAGAGAAGGGCTACCAAAATGATAAAGGGAATGGAACAGCTCCCCTATGAGGAAAGCCTAAAGAGGTTAGTACTTTTCAGCTTGGAGAAGAGACGGCTGGGGGGGGGATATGATAGAGATGTTTAAAATCATGAGAGGTCTAGAACGGGTAGATGTGAATAGGTTATTTATTCTTTCAGATAATAGAAAGACTAGGGGGCACTCCATGAAGTTAGCATGTGGCACATTTAAGACTAATCAGAGAAAGTTCTTTTTCACTCAATGCACAATTAAACTCTGGAATTTGTTGCCAGAGGATGTGGTTAGTGCAGTTAGTATAGCTGTGTTTAAAAAAGGATTGGATAAGTTCTTGGACGAGAAGTCCATTACCTGCTATTAATTAAGTTGACTTAGATAATAACCACCGCTATTACTAGCAACGGTAACATGGAATAGACTTAGTTTTTGGGTACTTGCCAGGTTCTTATGGCCTGGATTGGCCACTGTTGGAAACAGGATGCTGGGCTTGATGGACCCTTGGTCTGACCCAGTATGGCATGTTCTTATGTTCTTCTTATGTTCTTATGCTTTACTTGCTTTCCGATTTGGTAAGGATAAAATGCAGTATTACAAATTCCATATTATGGGCCGGCAGCATACGAGTCTCCTACAAAGTTTAGATGTATAACTTTCGGAGGGCTGAGAAGTAGGAGCATACACCGCATGACTACAGTCCCCAGAATTCTCCTGGTTTGGGTAAACTATAGAACTAAAGACCGCAGAACGTTCATGGGATGGAAGTGTGACGTGCAAGTCTACCGAGCCCAGAATTTGCCTAACGGCTGGAAGCAGGCGCTACACAAGAAGAGGGAAGCAGCGCGTTACGGTACCGCTGGGATGGAAGGTGCCAGCCGACTCCATGCCTCTTTCTCGCACAGCCCTCCTCGTATCCAAATCAGCCGGCACGAGACGCCTCAATCACGCGGGAGCGGGTCATAGCTCTTTAAAGACAGGAAGGGGGCGGAGACCCCCCCAAGTCGAGCTTCGCTCAGGGTTTGCGGCCGGAGCGGCGCGCTTCGACTATTGGCCGGGAGTTTGGGGAGCATGCGCCCTGGCTTCCGGTCCTGCCGCCCTCTTTTCCGATGGCCAATGGAAGCTTCCTCTGCGGGCTGGGAGTTGAAGACGCATGCGCGCTGTTTGAGGGGGTTTTTTTTTTTTTTTTCCCAGCCCGAAGCGCGGTACTTTTTTTTTTTTTTTTTTTCCCTCTCCGGCCTCCTCGATTGGCTGAGAGTTTGCGGTGCGCGTGAGGGGCAGAGCAGCTGCCGCTGTCGTCGCCGTGGTAGCGGTTATGTCCATGTTCGGCGCCCGCACTTTGCGGGCCGTGTTGCTCCTGTTCCTGTTTAATCTTTTGCTGCTGCAGGTCATCCGGTTTTGGCTTCGCACCAAGTCTTACGTCTTCTGCCGCGAGGAGGTGGCCTCGCTGGCCCGGCAGCACGCGGGTAAGAGGGCGGCCACGGCGGCGGGTCCTTCTGTGGAAGCGGCCTGTACGCTCTCCAGAGCTTAGGCTGGACCGCAGCCTCTTCTCCTGTTGGGGGTGGAGATGCTCCCCTTTTAGGGGTTTCACTGTACTTCGGGCAGTTGGTGCGCCCTGGCCATTGTGCTATGCCCGCCTCCAATATATGGGGGACGGTACAAACATTGCCCTTATCTGTGCTGGAGCGGCTGTTAAAGAGGCGGTAGTAGCTAAATTAGATGTTTAGGTAATTCATCTAGTAATCAGGCCACAAGTAGGATTCGTTTAATTACTGTTTTGCTTATACAGTAACCTTTCTGTTTCTGTAGCTAATGTTGATGCTTTCCTCCGTGTACTTTCGTTGTTGACTGTTTTGCTGCTAACTGGCGGTCCACCTGCACCTTCACTGCTGCTGTGTTCAGTGCAGCGGACGCCAAACTCTAAAGGGTTAACAGCCTCTGACTTGGAAGCACAGGATGCTGCCTGTTTTTCCTGGTGTTTGTCAAGTCAGCTCTGGCTAAAATCTGCCTGCTTCAGCATCTGATCTGGACTAGGTCTGCAGAGTAAACCATTGCTTATCCCGGCATCTACTCAGGGTGGGGGTGAAGTAAAGTGCTGTGTGTTGCAGATACTGTCAGAAAGGGAAAGCTGCAGCATACTGGCTTCATTTGTGTTTCAGGGCAGCGGATCCTGTCGGGGAGAGGAGACCCACAGGGTACGGGCCTACTTTGTGTTTCAGGGCAGTGGATATGTTTTTACCACACCCCCAGAGTGAACCTACAGCACTCAGAGGCCACTTCTTCAACTCCCTTTATTAACAAGTCAAACAAATAAATAGCATCTCACTGTACATAAACTGGAGATAAGTCACCAGAGCATTCCAGGCCACAGAAACAGAAAGAGGTAAAATAAGGATTTGTTACTAATAACTAACTTGCACTTCAGAAAGCACTGTAGCAAAAGTAATATAGCAGACATTAGTTACAATAAGGTACTACAAATATTTTTCTTACAAATATTAAGAGGGCTGAAGGTTTAGGATTCTGTCTGTTCTCCTTCCTCCTATGCATTTGTTAATTATACCCTTTTTGTCTGCACATCTCAAATCATGTTTTAAGAGCAAGGTCATTTCCCAAAACATAGTTTAGGGAGAGAAAACTGGCTTTCTGTTGTGATTAACTCCTACCACACCACAGAGACCATCCATCTGTTTGTTTATTCCACACTTGTATAATCACATGAAGCAGATGTCACTGGTGAGAACACTGAGTCCAATGAGATCTACCAAATTAATGTATTCTCTTAGCCAGCTTGCCAGACTTAGGACAAGCAATCCCATTACAGTGAGTAAAGACTGAGTTAAGCCATCTGTTTAAATATGCAGTGCGTGAGGGGAGCAATAAGTGCTTTAAAGGTGTTGAGGTAGGGAATAAACACCTTAGTACCTAACAGAATTTTAAATCCAAGTCACGCACCACCACTCACCACTCACTCACTCACTCACGCACTCACTCCACTACCTCCCACCCCACCTTCCCCCCTCCCTTCCCTCACCCCCCTCCCTCCTTTATTCCTAAATTACTTTACCAACAAGTCCCTAATCCTAAATATTTTATCAACAACACATTCATGTACATATGTTATTCCTATAACCTTTTGTTATATCCTATAACCTTTTGTTCCATGTACTACTGTTATAATATGTTATAATTGTTTTTTGGTTACCATGTTATAATGTAAAATAGGACGGACTACGCCCTATTCTCTTGGTTATCTGGAAACCGATGTGATATCTCGATTGAATGTCGGTATATAAAAGAAATAAATAATAATAATAATAATAATAATGCACGTGGCCGGGCCGCAATGAAAATGTGCTCGGCATGCGCACGCATGCAGCCTGGCCATGCACATATGTGCCGGTAACTTGTGGAAGGGCTGGGTTCTTGAAAAGGGACGGGCTGAAAAATGTGTAAAAATATATTGAGACACAAAAAAATACCAAAGGAGGCTCAGAAGCAATAGAACCTAGAAACAGGCAAGGTGAAATTTTGACTAAGCTAGCTAACACCTTGCTGTCCTTTGCCCACTTATTTTGAAAGCTGTCTGCCAGAAATGAAAAAAATAGATAACATGGGTATGAGCATACAGTTTTTATAAAGCAGGGAATTTTTTTCTAAATATTTTTGTTTTACTTTTTTTTTTCACCCTTTGTGCTCCTTTTCCTTTCATTTGCCAATACTGTCTTACTTTTTCTTTAAGCACAGTTTTATGTATGCAAATTGTATAACACTTTTTCAGGCAAGATTTTGTGAATGTTAAAATGTAACACACACTAGACTACATAAAGGAAGTTGTGAAATATAAAATGGGTTAAATACATTTTTTGCTAATTTAGTAACAGGCCACTGCACTATTGGTGCACGGAAAACAGGCACTCATAATTGAGCACCCACTATCCTAATGTGTACTGATCAACCTCTCCGAGACACCTGTTTTAATATTTAAATCGACTGCTGCAGTAAAAAGGAGGCGCATGGGGAAAATTGTGCGCCCCTGCGCCTCCTCGGCAGCGGGTGCCCAGAAGAGGTGGCTGTCAGCGGATTAAGGAAACAGATGCTCGGTTTTATGAGCATTCAATTTTCCTAACATAACCGCTGGCATACTTTCTTCTCTTTTTTTTCTTTTTTTTAGACAGCTCTAAGTTTTTCAGTGACTCCAACTTAATATCGCCACATTATTAAGTCGGAGGAAGTACAGAAAAGCAGTATTTTCTACTTTTCTATACACTTTTTGGGTGCACTTTTTTTTTGCATCAGGAGAGGGAATAGCTAATCTCATAAACATGAATTTACATGTGATTAGCGCTATTAGCTTGGGGGTGGGGAGGGTTGGATGCACTAATCCCTTTGCAGCATAAGGAGTTGTATGCTCATGTCCAACCACGGGTTAACCCATGCACTCTGCTGAGTGCACTGATTGTATCGGCCCACATGAGTTTTGTCCCATGCTGTGTTCTTTGATTGTGACATCACTGAGCCTCTGCCAGCTCATTGTCTAATACAGCTTGAGCAGGGATAACGCAACTTTTACTGAATGATTGCTTTGCAATTTTCTGTAACCAAGAGGGTGAAAAATTGAGTTTTGCTATCGAAAACTGAACAAATCTGGCTTTGGACTTGCTCAACAGGGATATACTTAGAAATGGTGCCTCTCATTTTTATAGCACAACCATGCACCATGGAGAGAGACAATTTTCTTTAAAAAAAACTTTTTGTGTTCAGATGTTACTGCAAAAAGTTTGACTGTACAGAAAATCAGAGCTATAGGACCTCGTGGTTTATTTCTAACAAGCAATGCTGGCAAGAGGTGATTTCTCCCCCCCCCCCTTTTAAATTCAGAATGGGCAGAAGCACCATGCAGGGGCCTGCCAGAGACCAAACATGGTTGTTGCTTTTTAACTTGTAAGCCAATCCCTGCCTGATATGGCATCTTTCATCAATAGGATATTCACCAGATGCACTGGCAAAAATGACATTAAGATCCCAGCAGTGCAGGCTAAGGATGGTTAGGTTTTTATCTTCTGTCCTGACAAGTTCCCCCTTCCCCCAAGAAGAACAGTTCCCCTCTTGCTTCTGGTTTAAGTAAAAGTTGCATTTATTCACGAACAGAGGGCACTTTAAGGTACTTCCCTTCTCACCCTAGAAGGTATGAACACTTTACCTCTCACAGGGGCTGATACAATAAAATGCACCCAGCCTAAAGTACAGGTTTATGCACGGTTGGGTGCGCATGTTTGAGCACTAAACTAGCACCCAATGCAGTAAGGATATTAGCACATCCAAAACACATGCCCAAATGCGAAGCCAGTAGTGCTCATTGCAAATAAATTCCATGTAGATGAGGCTATTAGCAATTATACCCTGTAAGCAAGTTTAGGGGTGTAGGGACCTGTCTGCTACAGGACACTTCCAGTTCACCTCTCACTTCACTTCAAGATCCTAAGCTTAGGAAAAAGATGTGTTCTCTTCAGAAACAGACTTTTATCAGATTTGGCAGAACTTCGCATTTAGAAGAGACAACAATTCCCGTCTCTAACATCCTGGCCATTAAGCACCAGCTTTCCCTAAAGAAAGTTCTGTACCAAGGGTGGTTACCAACATGCCATAAACCTTAGCCTGCTTAACATATTAATACTTATGGTTGACTTACCCCTGGTCCCAATTTCAGAAAATACCCCTCTGTTCACCTCTGAAGCAGATGCTGGCTGGAGGTCTGGAGAATGTGTGCAGGGAAGGACTTGCTTCCTGGGTTTGGTACTGGCAGAGCTGGCGGTGATTTGGAAAGGAGACTGGCTTCTGGCTCGGTACTTGCTGGGCTGTCTGGGGCTTGCTATCGCCCCTCACCATCTCAGCCTCCCTGAGCAGAGTGTCTATCTCCAGTCTCCTGCCCCGGTCTCTTGGCCACATCTAGTCTTCTCCCTCCTTGATAATAAGTTGTGCTGGTCTGCTTAGGACTCCCCTTTTTGCTCTTCTGGTTCCTTTTCTTTCAGGGGTCGCTCTCTTTTGCTCCTAGGGTCACTCTTTTTCTCCTTGTTTAGCCCCCTGACCTATACTTTCCAGCTGATAAATATGCATAAGCTCATGCATAATCACATGGTGGCTGGAGGGGTTTTGCCGCATTGTGGGTCTTTCCCCTCCCCATTTCTTTGGGGGGGGGTCCTGCCACGTTGCAGCTCTGTATGCCATGCTGTTATATCAGTCAGTGTTTCTCTGGCTCCGACTGCCCCCCTTCCTCCAAGGGTGGGGGTCTTTCTGACCTCTGGACTTGCCTTGGCCAGTCCCTGACTCCTGCCTATGAGCTTAAGTTGTTGCTTTGTCTTTCTGTGTCTTATATTTACACAGGCATTTAGAAACAAGCAGATCTAGATAAAGTGTCCTTCAGTGTAAAGTTCTCATCAAGGCAAGGGTTTTTCTTTTTCCACTGAGACAGTGTCTTTTGGGGGCCTCTTGGTATTTGACTGCATATTTCTTGGTGGTTATGATTCATATTTGGTGCTTTCAGTGGTAAAATATGGGATATCTCCCTACACCCCCCCACCATGCAGAAAATCACTGGGCACCCAATGCACAGTTTTTAACGCAGTAAATTTAACTCCAGCCCCATAGCTGGCGTTAGTTAATCTGCGAGTCAAGGGTTCAGGAGGAATTTAAAAAATACTGGCCACTGTGGTTCCTCTTAATAGTATTGTGGTCATTAAGATTTATATAATGTAATGGCTCAATTTGGAAAAAAAAAATTCTGGACACACAATTCAAGTTTCTTCTGTTTATTCCCCCAGTCATGTTAACATCTCAGAGAAAAACCGAATTTGACGACAAATTAGGACTACAAACCTCATCTAGCCTGCCCAGTTTAACTCTTATTGATTTGCCTTAGCCCCTAGGCGATTTCTATCTTCCCCTTTACTCATTTGTAACAAAGGATCCCTTAGTACTTATCCCAGGTGGGTTTATATTGTCCCGTCCCCCCCCTTTCCAGAGAAAGATATTAATTTGTCCTTTTCACGAATAAATATTCTCTAATATGAGTCCCTCAGAGCCTCATAATCTCTTGTAGAATTTGCTTTCTACTCAAGTTTTTCTTATGCATTATCTATATTTTTCAGGTATTTGAATGTGGGGATGGAAACATTTTTAGAAAACTTAGCCGCTTGTCAAAATCCTTAAGGGAAAGAAGGTGGACGTTTGTGGTTTCTTTAACTCTTTTAACAGCTCCAGCATAAGTCCCTCCTCCTAGCTCATTGCTCCCTCTTCCTGTCCCCATTCCACCCGCTGCTCCTCCTTGGAGTTAGGACCTCCAGTACTGCTTCCTGCCTCAGTAGCCACAGTTCTGTCTGCCCCCTGGGTGACAATTGATCATCACCTTCCCAGACTGGTTTTCTTCCTGGTAGCAGCTGAATTTTAGTCACCTGAACAACTGGACACCCTGTTTAACTTCATCTACCTCAACACCTACTCCCACCTCTCACTCCTAGTGTGTTGTTTTTTTTTGTTTGTTTTTTTAGTTGGACATGTTTAGGTTCTTATGTCTCCTCTCATAAGACTTGGTACAGACCTTGCACTAGTTGGTAGTGTTTCTTTTGAACTGCTTCCATTCTGTCTTTATCCTTTTGTAGTTAATGCCTCCAGATTTAGACATGCTACTCAAGAAGTCTTAATGTCTTCTCAGAGACATCATTTTACAAGATCCAGTCCATTGTGCTGGAAGGGATGTGAGAGACTGTCACATATTCAAATATGTAGGCAGTGCAAAAATTCTAGCATCTGATAGAAAAGGTCTGTATTATAATGGATGCCAATATCACATTTACTCCTATGTGTTTACTGGATTTCTGGGGTGGTCTTATTCTACCTGCCATTGCAAATAAAAGTTCTGATCACTCAATTATTACCGTAGATGCTGTGAAGTTTATTATCTGCTCCCTTACATCGGAATCAGTCTCTCACTGCCATCCTTCGGGGGCAGTAAGTACCATGGCAAGGAGCAGACTCCATCTTTTAGATATGAGGTATACTTATCAGGTATCTGAAGGTGACAATCCCCTTTCAGAAAATGGGCAGGCTGTTTGTACAATTCAATGGCACCCATAGGGAGTAGCTTCCAAGGCTACTCTGGCAAGCTGGATCAAAGAAGCAAATGTATTGGCATGCTTGCTGATGGGCACCAGAGGTGCTCCATGCACATGCCATGAGGGGTCAGGTGTCATTGTGAGCAGAAACCTTTGCAGTGGCTCCAGAAGGTATCTGTAAAGCAGTCACTTGAATTTCCTTG
Organism: Rhinatrema bivittatum; assembly: GCF_901001135.1. Lineage (NCBI taxonomy): Eukaryota > Metazoa > Chordata > Amphibia > Gymnophiona > Rhinatrematidae > Rhinatrema > Rhinatrema bivittatum. The sequence goes on along the minus strand of NC_042615.1, from coordinate 811,661,846 downwards.
CATTCCGTTGTCAAACATTACAAACTGGATGTTGACACCAAGGCAGGTGTGTTTGGGTCAGGCTTCTTAGAGTAGATCTGTCTTCCACCCACTCAAACTAGTCTAATCTTGGGTAACTCCCACTAACCTGGACTGGTCTAGCAGGATAAGGGAGAAGAAATTGTTAATTAACCTGTTAATTTCTTTTTCTTGAGTCCCTACTAGACCAGTCCAGAACATACCTGGGAATGCAGCGGTTGCACATTTGTGTCTCTCTCTCTCTCTGTCTCTCTCTCTCTTTTTAATGGGACACAGCCAGCATGGATTAACCCAAGGGAAGTCTTGCCTCACAAATGTGCTACATTTTTCTGTTGGATTTGATTAAGGGTCAAATTGCTGTCTCTCAAACAGGAACTCGATAAATTTGAAAAATCTTAAGTCTCGTGAATCTAGCTATCAGGAAGTCAATATAAATGATTGTTCTATTATTATTAGTTGTTTGAAAACTGATGAAGGTTTTTAACTGTCTGCTTAATTTTCCTCGATCACCTCTATTTAGTCCTAAGAAATTCTGACAAAACATGCCTTCCTTTACTAAAATGTATTATGTTGCTGTTAAGGGGGCGAGAGAAACAGCTGTGGGAAATGATTCTCGGTTAGTATAACTTTACTTGGGCTCCTTAAATCTGACCGACTTCTGGAACCAGTTCAGGATGTGATTCAAGAGGGGGCAACTCTTTTGGTTTCTTGTTCGAATTAGAGATTGTTCTTTAGGAATAGACATGTCTTGTTCTTGGGTCAAAACTGGATATTCCACGATGTGTCAAGACAAACTCAAAACAGCAGGAAGGCTTTTCTCCAGTTGAGAAAAAATGCTATTGGCCTAGGGGGAGATTTTTTCTTCATTACCCTTTACAATGTCTTGTTAAGTTAGACTGCAATCAATGTTCCTTTCTTTTGAACTCTGTCAGTTAAAAATATTACTAGATAGTAGGAGTGTTGTTCCCAGCCTCTACTCCTATATCTTAGATTTGCAGGAGTAGCGGATAAATAGGCTTTATTCATTCCCCCCCAATTTTAGAGCGTTTCCAGTGGTCTCTTCAACCCCCTTTTTTGTGGTATTTGTGCTTGCAGTTTTTCAAGGACTATTTCTTGTGTAGATAGTTACCTTATATAGATTGGCTTATGCTGGAATGACATTACTTTCAAGCTTTGTTGCTTGTATACATCTTTATTTATAACATTAAAAAAAAAAACTGTGGATAAAGGTGAACCGTAGATGTAGTATATTTGGATTTTCAGAAGGCGTTTGACAAAGTCCCTCATGAGAGGCTTCTAAGAAAACTAAAAAGTAATGGGATAGGAGGTAGTTTCTGAATGCAAAAATGCTTAAGACAGGAAATGGAGGATTAAATGGTCAATTTTCTCAGTGGACAAGGTAAACAGTGAAGTGCCTCAGGGATTTACACTTTTCATTATATTTAGAAATGATGTGGAAAAAGGATACAAGTGAAGTGATCAAATTTTCAGATGACACAAAATTATTGAGTAGTTATATAATTTTATTTATTTATTTCTTTTATATACCGACATTCAATCGAGATATCACATCGGTTTCCAGATAACTAAAAGAATAGGGTGGTAAGAGCCCTCTTTTACATTATAACATGATAATAAATATAACAATTATAACAGAATTAACAGAAATACACAATCATGCAGATTGTGATTAATTGCAGGTGGATCTTGCAAGACTGGAAGATTGGGGGTCCAAATAACAGATTAAACTTGATGTGGACAAGTGCAAGGTGATACAGCTAGGGAAAAATAACCCATGCTATAGTTACACAATGTTAGGTTCCATATTAGGAGCTACCACCCAGGAAAAAGATCTGAGCGTCATAGTGGATAATACACTGAAATCATCAGCTCAGTGTGCTGCAGCAGTCAAAAAAGCAAACAGAATGTTAGGAATTATTAGGAAGGGAATGGTGAATAAAACAGAAAATGTCATAATGCCTCTGTATCTCTCCCTGGTGAGTCCGCACCTTGAAAACTGTGTGCAGTTGTGAGCGCTGCATATAAAAAAAAAAGTTATAGTTGTACTGGAGAAGGTACCCAAATAAGGTACTGGAGAAGGTACCCAAAATAATAGAGATGGTATGTCTCCCCTATGAGGAAAGTCTAAAGAGATTTAGGGCTGTTCAGATTGGAGAAGACGGCTAAGATGAGATATGACAGAGGTCTATAAAATCAAGAAAGGACTAGAATGGGCAAATGTGAATCTGTTCTTTACTCTTTCAGATAATAGAAGGACTAGGGGGGGGGGGGGGTCACTCTCATTAAGTTAGCGATTAACACACTTAAAACAAATCAAATACATTTTTTCACTTAATGCACAGTTAAGCTCTGGAATTTATTGCCAGAGGATGTGGTTAGTGCAGTTAGTGTAGCTGGATTTAAAAAAGGTTTGGATAGGTTCCTGGAGGAGAAGTCCATAAACTGCTATTAATCAAGATGACTCCGGGAATAGCCACTGCCTATTACTGGCATTAGTAGAACGGGATCTGTTAAATGTTTGGGTACTTGCCAGGTACTTATAATCTGGATTGGCCACTGTTGGAAACAGGATGCTGGGCTTGATGGACCCTTGGTCTGACCCAGTATGGCAACTTCTTGTGTTCTTATCCTTCAAGAGACATAGGGAAGCAGCTGGACCTACCATCATCTGTTCCATTTCCTCTGCCGAGGAGATGCTGGTAGATGGTCTTTGCCTGGTTTTAAATATACCATTGATTTAGAGGCTTGTTCCATTGCTTTGGGTTACTGGAAAGGGCCCAGCTGCACCTCCCTTTATTCAGTTGTGATGTCACAGAAAAAGCATGCCCTCTGTCTCCATCAGCTTGGGGGGGGGGGGGGGAATGGAGTAAAACCCATTTGTCTGGACTGGTTTAGCAGACTTAAGGAGAAGAAATTAACAGGTGTGACTACATTTTTCCTCATGTTCCTCTCAGTAGTCTTTTTGAAGCTGAAGAGCCCCAATCTATGAAAGAGAATAGTAGAATAGATTTATTTAACAGAGAGCAGTATTTGTCCATTGTATACTGTTTATCCTTCTGAGGTGTGAAAACTAAAGGTTTCTTGAGATGCATTGGACACTATTATGATTCAGCATAATAAGGGTCTGTATAAATAAAAGTTTTAAAAAAAATCACATTGGGGCCTATGTAATAAGACCCGCGGCAAAACAGGTGCTTGTGAGCGTGGGTTTTGATCACCACACTTGGCTGAAGCTGCTGCTTCTGTGGGATGTAAACAAAATAAATTATGCAAATGATTTGTGCGCAGAAATCTGCACACGTACGGAAAAATGCGCGTACCTAAGCGTGGTACAGAGCCTATATAATAAGCGGCCGCAGCCGCACTCAAAACCTGCACCAATAATTTGTGCATAAAAGCGAGCAAGCAAATGGGTCTCCTTATTAAGTGAAAATATGACCCTGGAAAGTATTTAATATTTTCAATAACTATGCTGCAGAAAACATGGTAAATATTTTCATGGATGCTAATTCACAACCATCTTGCCGCTCTTCTGGCCATGTATCTGTCCGCCCAGGGAAGCACCTAACTCGGATGCCGTAAAAAACACTTTGCTATGCTGGCCACTCTGAAGCAGAGAGAGGCATTCTGCTATGCACTTATCAGGCCGCTCGTTCTCTGCTCGTGGCAGAAAAATCTATATGATAGGACACCCAGAAAGGCACCTAGTTTACCTTGCTGTTTGGGCGCTGAGCTGGGCGCTTAGTTGCTTGCAAATCTGCATGATCGTGTGCCCAGAAAGGCGCCTAGCTTACCTTGGCATTTGGGCACTGAGCTAGGTGCTTATCAGGCTGCTCGTACTCTGTTCGTGGCAGAAAAATCTATATGTAAAATATTGTAAATATTGTAAATAATGTAAAATATTCTTATATCTATTTAATACCATGTTATAATGTAAAATAGGGCTGTTACCACCCTATTCCTTTAGTTATCTGGAAACCGATGTGATATCTCGATCGAATGTCGGTATACAAAAGAAATAAATAAATAAATAAATAAATATGATCAGGCACCTAGCTAATCTTGCTGCTCAGGTGCTCTTCTGGCCGTGTATCTAGGTGCTCAGCTGGTCGCAAATCTGGCCGTTCCGACACCCACTTGGTCACCGAGATAGGCGCTCAGCAAGGTGGTTTTCAGGACGCTCGGATGCAGACATAGGGCCCCCAGAGGGACCCAAGGGGTGGCAGTGCCTTGAATGGGGTGGAAGGGTATAAGAGCCAGAAGGTGTAATGGTGGAATATGTATGCGTGAGAGCCAGAGGGGGTGGGGTTGGGGCAGAGTAGCACAGGGGATGGGAGTTTTAAGGTTGGAGTTGCTGAGCCCCTGTTTTTGTCAGGGTTTGGGAATGTTACGCTGGGGCTGCCGAGAGAGACCCTAGAAAGGGATCATGGTGGGGGATTGGGAGAGACTGATGGGGATAAGAGACACATCATGGGGAAGAGAAAGAAGGTTATGCTACTCAGAGATGAATTGAGAGAGATACTAGTGGGGACAAAGTGAGAGGATTGAGAGACTGATGGGGACAGGATATGGGAATTGAAAGAGGCTGGTGGGAAGGTTGAGGGATTGGGGAAATAGGATGGGTTTGAGAGAGACTGGTGGGAATGGGGTGTGAAATTGAAAGTGACATAAGAACATGCCATACTGGGTCAGACCAAGCGTCCGTCAAGCCCAGCATCCTGTTTCCAACAGTGGCCAATCCAGGCCATAAGAACCTGGCAAGTACCCAAAAACTATTTTCTAAGTCAACTTAATAGCAGGTAATGGACTTCTCCAAGAACTTATCCAATCCTTTTTTAAGCACAGCTATACTAACTGCACTAACCACGTCCTCTGGTAACAAATTGTGCGTTGAGTGAAAGAACTCTCTCCGATTAGTTTTAAATGTGCCACATGCTAACTTCATGGAGTCTTTCTGTTATCCGACTTGTGGGAATAGGGTGAAAGGATTGAAAAACTAAGAAGGGAAGAGGTGGTGGGACAGAGAGAGACTGCTAGGGACAAGATGGGATTGAGAGAAACTGGTGGGGACAAGGTAGGTTGATTGAGAGGGAGAGATACTGTTGGAAGGGGGTACTCTGCCCTCTCCTCGCCCCTTGTCTTTTGAAAACATGTGGCTTTTTGGTACTGTACATTTTGATTTCTTGGCTTTTGGTACATGAAATGTTGGCCATATCTGCCTTATTGGATCTTTATGGTGATAGTATTCCAGGGATTTTGAAATTAGCAAGGTTAATGAGTTTTGAAAAGGTTTCATTCTATCTGTGCTCATTGCATTCCAGGTCTGGACTATGAGGTGGCCTTCTCCAAGATCATTACAGAGCTGCGGAAGAAGCACCCAGGTCACATCCTGCAGGATGAGGACTTGCAGTGGGTGTTTGTGAATGCCGGGGGATGGATGGGATCCATGTGCCTGCTACATGCCTCGCTTACGGAATATGTGATTCTGTTTGGTACTGCTGTTGACACTGGGGGGCACTCAGGTAAAAAGACTGATTCATTTTCATTTTTTTATGCCCTCTACCTGTCCCTCATGTCATCCTCCACCTTCCTCCTGGTTAATTTGCTTTCAGAGATGGATTTCCCCTTAGGCACAGTAAACATGTCTATGGGTGCCTCTGCTAGGAAGAGTATTGTTAGTAAAATCCCCCCGACTCTCTCTTCCTTCCCACCAGCTAGATGAGGAGAGCAGTGTTTATCTGTGTATGCTGCCTCCTCTTCTAGCTTTAATCGGAGATTGGAACTGCATAGGGAGGAGGCAGCAGCAGTCACAGGCTAGAAGCACTGATCCTTCTCCTGATTTGGGGTGGGGGGGGGGGGGGAGAGGATCCTCAGAGAGGGTCATGCTGGTGAGGGAGATCTCAGGGCGGATGAGAGAGAAATTCTTCCTCCCTCTTTTATGCATATCTTACAGGAAAAAGCTGTATTAAGTTGTCACACTACTTTTCTTAGTCTCTTGCCTTCTCTTCTTCCTCCCCTATTTTGCTGCCAGAGAAATGATTTCCTTTTTAGAGCTGCTCTTTGCTAGTACTGATTGTTCCTGGGATGGTACTCATCCTCCCTCTGGAACACAGCACTGTGAGCAAATTGGTTTTAACTTTTTGGTTGCATGGTCAATAAAAAATGAGACATTTTCTTGACTAGCTTTTGGGGGATAATACTTCCTTTGTCAGGTTCAAATAAAATGAGGAGGTAAAGTCAGAAGATTTATGGTAAACCATAAGTGAACTACAGGTTAGATTATAAAGGTGAAGTGAGTGGGGATTAGCAGATTGCTCACCTCCTCACCGAGTGCCGAAACCCCCCCCCCCCCCCCCCCCCCACAAAGAGCAGATTGCGGCAGTGGGAGTGAGTGAATGGCCAGGCCCCCTACCCCTGCCTGAAGTGTGCATCACTTGAGGCTTGCTGACCAGTGCAGTCGCTTGGCAGCAGGAGCAGACAGCTCCTCCACCTGTTCATCTCATCGCTGAGTGTCCGACCCTTTAAGGGCCCGAAGCCAAACAGCATGCCCCTTTGTGTGCACCCTCTGGATTGTCTACCTTGTTCTCCTTCAATAGCAACCCAGATTCCAGACTCTTAATACCCCTTTTGATCCAGCCAGGTGAATTGACCTCGCCAACAAAATTGATATTGTATCCTCCTCAGTTTTTTGAGAGATCACTATCTTCTGCAGTTCAGAAATCAGTAGATCATGCTCTGACGATTCTTGAACAACTCTGCACACCTGACCATCCAGAAACACTTCCAGTAACATCCACTTCAGTCCTCCAACAGAAGCCTCTATAACCATTCACCACACCTACTTATCACTGAATCTCCAAATAATTCTCTCACCTAACCTCCAACTCATCCCCCATCAAGACAATTACAGGCCGGAGCAAATACTCCCCATTATACATTCCAGTTTCCAAAATCAAAGCTTTGATCGTCAATCATCCACCCTACTCTCAGACCACTCTCTATGTTGCATTCTTAACAGACACTTGGGCACACAAGGCTGAAACCACCCAGATCCTTCAAATCTGCCCTATAGTTACCCCTATTTCCCATTCTCCACGCCAAAATGAGTGGTGGTGGAGTAACGATGCTCTTAAAAGAAACATTGAGTCTGCCCTTCACCCTTATTTGTGAACTGGACAGAATCAAAACCATATTGCTTCTGACAAACCCTCACTCCAAATGGAGTCTCTATACCGCCCACCATGGTGCAAAGAAAAGACCCTCTCGCATCTTCTAACTTTAATGTCTGAAATATATACTAGAGCACTCTAGTATGCTTACCTTCGGTGACTTCAGCTTCCACATTGATGACAAAGTTGACTTCTCAGGATTTCTTATCCTCGCTGGAAGCATTAGATCTTTTCCAAAGGATCAATGAAGCAAAGCATGAAGTAGACCACACCCTAGACCTAGTACTTGCACCACAGACACTTTTTTCCAAAAACTCTGAATATCATCCAGACCATCCCACTACCCTGAGCAGAACATTACCAGATACACCTTGAGATGCTATCCCTCTCAACCAGAAAGGGAGGGGGGAGTGGTGCCACAATTGCAGAGGTCTCTGCCAACTGGCTCATCTGCCAGCAGCAGCAACTTCTGCCACGGCTGGCAGATGAGCCAAGTTGCCAGGGACACTCAGGTGGAGGGGTGACAGCAACTGCTGGCAGATGAGCCTAATGTCACTGAGGGTGAGTGATGCTGGGCTCACAAAGAAAACGAATTGATTCTCAAATGAAGAAGGGAAACATTCTCTGTTCGTTTTTTGCCGGAAGGAAATCCACTGAGAAAAATGTGAAGGCTCTTTAGTTTTCTGAAACTAATATTTAAATGAAAATACTGGGTTGTTCAGAAGTGTAGAATGACTTGCAAAAATATGTTGACAAATGTGCAGAATTTTTTCAATTTTCTTTTTTTTTTTTGGTGGTTATTCTGAAAACTAGCCTGACTAGAGGGGAACTTGAGGACCACCTTGAAAATCTCTGGCTTAAGACCATAAAATAGCATTTTATTTGTATTCCTTGCTCATTATGCATGTCTGTGACAGCTTTACTACTCAAAGGAAGCAGTAAGAGCAGGAATGAAAAGTAAAACACTGCTGCCTCACTGGCCTTATGCCGAGGTTAGATGACATGAATGTGATTGATTACATCCAGGAAACAGAACAGCTCTTCCTGCATAAGCTGTATTATATATTACTGTTGCATGCAGTCTTGAAAAGTAAGATTCTACTTTGTGTTCAGTCATCTTACTGTTGCTGAGTTGATAGCAGTTATTCTTTGAAATAACTCAGCAAGAGCTAAAATTAGTGCAGTACTTTTTTTTTTTTTTCTTTCTTCTTATGGGTTTCTTCTCCCTGATGATTAAGATCTGTTGGAAAAGTTTTTGAGTTCCTTTAGTTTAATTCTTCGTCACATTTCCCGTGCCTGTACACCACCTTCAGTTAGCGATGTCAATCACAGGTGAAGCTGTACTGCTAGAAACTAGTGAGCGCACCAGAGCTGCTTTATTAGAAAGCTGAGGCGTTGAGCCCCGTGGGGAAGGAGGGGGAGTTCATTAAAAACATAACAGTAGTCAGAGGGAAAAGCACACATCTTGTATTTTTATTTTAATGTAAAGGGGAAAATGGCTTGAAGAATAAAGGAGAGCCAGGAATAAGACCAGCGGGGAGCAACATAAAGCTAAGTCATGGAGGGAAAGTTCCGGTTCCCTGCTTTCTTCAGTTTGTGTGTTTGTCAGTTTATAGTAATAATTTATTTAAAGAAGAAGATAGAAGGTGACAGGGTACCCAGCCATTGATGTTTGCTGGGAGGGGTTAAAGGTCCATCAGGTTTCTTAATGCCAAGCATACAAAGCAAAAATGAGACACTGAGCCAGATTTCAGATGGAAACATTTGAATCCATTCTAAAGTTTCTGTACATGAAGGATTTGGGATAAACTGTGGAAGAAAAGGGTTTTGGATTTTCTTTTTACAGGCTTTGTAGCAACTCTGGGTTCTGCTCACACCAGATCTCTTATTTTTTTTTATGGATTTATGAATCACTTACTGCCGAAGTGCTAGGCAATTTACAAATAAATATAAGCAAATTTAAAACAATCATGTACAATCCTTATGCAGCAAAAACCAAGCTTACAAGAAAGCTTGCCTGAGCAAAAATGCTTCCTTGCATACTTCTCCAAGTTTATAAACTTCTGTATCGCTCTCAGCTGGTCACACAATCATAGAATACTACGGGGCGGATTTTCAGAGCCCTGCTCGCGTAAATCCGCCCAAAACCGGGCGGATTTACGCGAGCAGGGCCCTGCGCGCCGGGAAGCCTATTTTACATAGGCCTCCCGGCGCGCGCAGAGCCCCGGGACTCGCGTAAGTCCCGGGGTTCTCGGAGGGGGGCGTGTCGGGGGGCGGGCCCGGTCGTCGCGGCGTTTCGGGGGCGTGTCGGCAGCGTTTTGGGGGCGGGTACGGGGGCGTGGCTACGGCCCGGGGGCGTGGCCGCGCCCTCCGTACCCGCCCCCAGGTCGCGGCCCGGCGCGCAGGAGTGCCGCTCGCGCGCGGGGATTTACGCCTCCCTCCGGGAGGCGTAAATCCCCCGACAAAGGTAGGATGGGGGTTTAGACAGGGCCGGGCGGGTGGGTTAGGGAGGGGAAGGTGAGGGGAGGGCAAAGGAAAGTTCCCTTCTAGGCCGCTCCGATTTCGGAGCGGCCTAGGAGGGAACGGGGGTAGGCTGCGCGGCTCGGCGCGCGCAGGCTATACGAAATCGATAGCCTTGCGCGCGCCGATCCAGGATTTTAGCCGATACGCGCGACTACGCGCGTATCTACTAAAATCCAGCGTACTTTTGTTTGCGCCTGGAGCGCAAACAAAAGTAGGCTATTCGCGCTGGTCTGAAAATCTACCCCTACATGAACAGTAAGCATAAAGCAATACATCCAAGATGTTACCTTGTTTTACAGTTTTCTCTTTCCTTATTCAGAAAAACCACTTTCCTCCCAAAGCAACCACATAAAAATATATAAAGCTCAGTCAATATCAGAACTTTGCAATGAATTTACATTATAACTCTGCGTTCTAGATGTTAAACAATTAATAAAGGAATTCCAGATCTGCAAAAATGTAACCTTTTTAGCTAGTTTATACTTATCCAAGTTTAATTTGATGTGTAGAGGTATCCAGTACACATGGCAAATCTTTACCAAACTAACAGGCCAATACAGTAAAGTTTGCGGGAGAGCAGGCGAACACACTAAAAAAAAAAAATTCACTAAAAAAAAAAATATATATTGAAATTAGGGCCCGCGGTAAAAAGAGCCTGTCAGTGGGTTTGAGAACAGAGGCCAGCAAAATTGAGCGTCTGCTCTTTTTACAGCGGGCCCTAATTTCAATATTTATTTTTTTTTGAATCGCATGCACAGAGCGGGCTCTCCCGCGAACTTTACTGTATTGGCCTGTTAGTTTGGTAAAGATTTTCCATGTGTACTGGATACCTCTACACATCAAATTAAACTTGGATAAGTATAAACTAGCTAAAAAGGTTACATTTTTGCAAATCTGGAATTCCTTTATTAATTGTTTAACATCTAGAACGCAGAGTTATAATGTAAATTCATTGCAAAGTTCTGATATTGACTGAGCTTTATATATTTTTATGTGGTTGCTTTGGGAGGAAAGTGGTTTTCCTGAATAAGGAAAGAGAAAAACTGTAAAACAAGGAAACATCTTGGATGTGTTGCTTTATGCCATGATATTAAGTCGGAGGGTGCACAGAAAAGCAGTTTTTACTGCTTTTCTGTGCACTTTCCCGGTGCCAGCAGAAATTAACGCCTACCTTTGGGTAGGTGCTAATTTCTGAAAGTAAAATGTGCGGCTTGGCTGCACATTTTACTTTCTGAATCGCGCGTGAATACCTAATAGGGCCATCAACATGCATTTGCATGTTGCGGGCACTATTAGTTTCGGGGGGGGGGGGGGTTGGACGCGCGTTTCCGACGCGCTATTACTCCTTACTGAATAAGGGGTAAAGCTAGCGCGTCCAAAAACGTGCGTTAATAGTGCACTCTGCTGGAGCGCACTGTACTGTATCGGCCTGTATGTAATTAATGATTTTTTTTTAACTACTTAAAAATAAATAAATTTGTAATTCTTAAAGGCTTATTTCAGACCTAAAATATAACTTATAATTGCTGAGCAAGAGTGCCTTGTATGTGTACCCATGAAATTTAGTTTCATGGTCTTAGCTTCCTTAAACGGCCGCCTTATGCCTCCTAGCCTGTACATACTCCCTTGCAGTTGTTCATAAAGTGTCTCATGTGCACACAGGATGATCCAGAATAATTCACGTTGTTGCCGAGTCTTTGCTTCCAAGAATTTGTAATCAGTTTGAACAAAAGTGGGATTAAGTGTCCTTTTAGGTTAGCCAGCATGTGATAGAGACAGTGCTGGAACCAGAGCCACATCACAGGTCTGCTCTTTTCCGAGCTGCCAATACCTGAGGATATTTATTTAGCAACAGAGTCTTTTAGTTACTATGATGAGTGGTGTGGGAGTGAGCCCTTTATGCTGTAGCGCATTTGACGCAGCCTTGTAGGCGAACGGGTCCTGAAGTGGGACACGCTCCATCCATACCAACCGCCTCCCTCTGAGTTTTGAGCCCCTGGGGTTCTGGTGGCTGGCAGGACTTAGATGGGTCCTTGGGGGCAGTAGAGAGAGCAAGAGTCCAAGGACACACCGGGTTCAGGACAGGCCATGGATCAGGGCAAGCAAGCGTGGCCAGGTCCAAAGCAAGAGGTCCGTATCAGGAAATCAGGCCTGGGATGGAATGAGACAGGCAAGGCTGGAAGACGGGAACAAGGAATGCCAAGGCACTGGAACAGATATGCGGGAGATCTGTTGCTGAGGCATCTTGAGAGGTTCCGGGGTAGCCTTGTATAGTGGAAGTCTGCATGATGTCATCAAAGGGCGTCGCAGGGATTTTCCTGCCAAGACCCATTTCAAGCTCTGTGCATACACTGCATGTGCATAGGAAGGCCCCAGGTCATGGTGGCGTCTTCAGTGGGTTGTGCTGCGCTGGGCGGCATCTTTTACCAGCGTGAGTGCAGTAGCTCGTGGGACCGTTCATTGGGCTGCCAAACAGTTACTTTTATAGGAAAACATGGACACTTCTTGTGGGGGGTTTTTTGTTTTTTTTTAATAAACGATTACAAAATGTTCTGTTATCTTTTTCAAGGTTGCAGTTTGCTTTTTATAAGCTTATTGTGTAATTTTAGTCACATGCATGGAACAGCATATGGCATATGCTCAGTTTCATCTCAAAGCTACAGTTCTCTCTTCTAACATCGCAACCATTTCTAGGGCAGCAGCTTACAGAGGAAGAGACTTTCTGTTAAATCTTATTAGGGATGTTGGGGTGAGGGAATCATCATATCTCTCCTTAACCACACAATTTCAGGGTTTCTTTGGGTTTAGAGTTTCAGTTGAGAGAGCTTTTGTTGTATTTCCTTCATGTATTATTGATGGAAACGACACCGTTTTTTCAGATGTATTGTCAAAAGGGAAGTAGAATTGAATGTCGTCTGCATATAGGAAGAATTTGATTCCTAGATTTGTCAGTAATGTGCATAGAGGCAACAAATGTTGAATAGTGTGGCTAAAGAGCTGAACATTCGGGGACACCTGTATCAATTGGGAAGGTGTCAGATATTTGTCTAGTTTGACTTGAAATGTCCTATCTTTTAGGAAGAAAGAGAACATTTATTAATATTTCCATCTATTCCAATTTCTCTGGTGGCATAGCAGGGTGTGGTCAACTGTATTGAATGCTGCTGTTAGTTCAGCTAGTACCAGGATATAAGATTCATTGTTGTCAAACCCCTGTAGTGCAAGGTCTGCTAAGGAAATGAGTAGAGCTTCTGTTGAGCAATTTTTTTTCCCCTCCCCTAAATCCGAATTGGTTCAGATATAGTATATTATTGTCTTCTAGGTGGTTCTCTAATTGTGAAAAAACTGCTTTTTCTAGGACTTTGGCGATGAAAGGCAGGTTGGATATTGGTCTGTAATTGTCCCAATCATCGATTCTGCCAGTTTTATTTTTAGGGTTGGTTTAATCACAGCTTGTTTTGCTCTATCGGGGACCAATCCTTCTGCTAGCGAGTGGTTTTATTATGGTGGTGAATATCGGAGTTATTACGCTGTTTACTGTTTTCAGGGCACTTGCAGGGATAGGGTCCAGTGGGTGGTAGGCTTTGTTTTAGTGATTGGTTTATTTCAGGTTTCGATACTGGGTTGAATGAGTTCCATTTCACCTGACCACATTTTTCTTCAGGCTTTATTGTTAAGCTGGTGGAGAATTGTGCTTTTAGATTATTAATTTTGTTTAGCAGTGATGTGGCATATTCTTTGAAAACTCAGTTATTAGATTGAGGAGGATAGGTCTTGATTAGGTTTTTAACTGTTTCGAAGAGTAATTTGGAATTAAATATTAAACTATGAATCTGTTTTGTTATTCTTTTTTGCTTTATTGATTTGTTCATGTTATTTTGTTAATAGGGATCTGTATTTTCCTAGTGAATCTGTAAATTGGCCTTTCTGCCATTGCTTTTCAGATTTCCTCAGGGTCTGTTTAGTGTGTCTTAGCTCTTGGTTATACCAATGTTTCTTTTGTTTAGTTGTGTTGCCTTCATTTTGGAACTTTTTTTCTGGATTGGGCATAGGGTATCTGCTATTTCATTGATTTTTTTATCCCAGGAGTCAAAGGAGGAGGCGGCATTATCGTGATCGAGCCCATTTACTTTATTTTTAATTTTCTTCAAGTATTTTTGGTCTGGTCTTTTTTTCTATACGTAAAGGCTTGATTATTATGTGTTTTTTTTTGTTTTGTGGTGAGGAGAGTTACTTCTGCTTTTATTAGCTGTTGATCAGAACAAGGCAATATCTTATTTATTTATTTATCGGTTTTATATACCGTCGTTCGGTTTCGCCATCACAACGGCAATATCTTGTGAGAAGAACTGATTATGCAGTTATTGTGATTAGCGGAAATTAGTTCAAGAATGTGTCCTGCTTTGAATGGGTTTAGTTATAAACTGAGACCAGCCCATGGCTTCCATAGTATGTAGAAAGATTTCACATGCTGTAGATTTAGGTATGTTGTCTACATGTAGGTTAAAGTCCCCTAATATTAGTTGATTCAGGAGCTGGAAACACTTTAGTGAAGATTTAAATTAGAGGTGAGAAGTCTTTTTGGGGTGATCCAGGTGGGCAATACTTCAAACCAATATTTAGAAGTGGTGACTTTAGTATTGCAAACCTCGTTGGGTGGGTCTAGGTCAGCTTTGTGGGGTTTAAGTTTGTTCTTTTTTTACAGACTGTTAATAGACCCCTACCTTTTTGGTTTTGTCTGGGGAAGTGAAAGATATAGTTGTGATCAATTTGGTCTAGAACAGGGGTCAGGAACCTTTTTGGCTGAGAGAGCCATAAACGCCACATATTTTAAAATGTAATTCCATGAGAGCCATACAATATGTTTAAAACTAAATACAAGTAAATGTGTGCATTTTATGTAAGATCACACTTTTAAAGTACAATAAGTCTCTGAAAATATTACACCAGGCCTTAAGACACCAATACATCTCCTATTAGGAAAACGGACCAAGTCAGGCTGCTATAGAGTCCTACACAGAAACTACACGCCAGCAGAAAACCTCACCTGAATCACGTGCTGTCCCTCACCTAACATAGAATAAAGAGACCAAAACGCATAACAAGAAGCATGCAGACAAAAACTGAATTGGAAACTGCAACAAGCCAGAGTCTCTGTATGCAGTGTAACAAAGGAAAAAAGAAACATCACACATCCTTATAAAACAAATCAAGAAATATAAAATCATCAGCAGTAAAACTGTACTAACAAAAAGAACATATTTCGAAACAGCTGATGAGTGGAATATCCAATAATTAAAAACTCATATAAAACATTTCTAGATACCAACAAAATATT
This sequence comes from Rhinatrema bivittatum, assembly GCF_901001135.1. NCBI lineage: Eukaryota > Metazoa > Chordata > Amphibia > Gymnophiona > Rhinatrematidae > Rhinatrema > Rhinatrema bivittatum. The sequence goes on along the minus strand of NC_042615.1, from coordinate 811,646,777 downwards.
TCAAAATAGCAGACACAAAGATCCAGTAATGAAAAATAATAAGGATACAAAAATTTTTTTGCTCTGCATACCTGGGAACGTTTGATATCCAGGTGTCCTGAGATTGTTCTGAATTAGCAGGAGGTGGGGTGGTTTGCTTGGAACTTTCTCCTCTCTCAGTCACATACCAGCGCTCTCTCTCACACTGGCTCTCAATGACACACCTATACACACATGCTCTCAGTCACTCACATATACAAATGTTTTTTCTCTCTCACTTATATAGGCTCTTAATTACACATTTACACACATGCTGTCTATCTTTTCACGCTTACACACACACAGGCTTTCAATCACATAAATACATGCTGTCTTTTTCTCTCACACACAGACTCTCATTCACATGCTTACAAACATGTCCTCTCTTTCTCTCATTTACACACAGGCTCTCAATCACATACTCACATGCTCCCTCACCTAAATCAGCTCTCAATCACACACAGACACACATGGTCTCTCTCTCTCATTTAAACACAGGCTCTCAATCACATACTCACATGCTCCCTCACCTAAACCAGCTGTCAATCAGACACAGACACACATGATCTCTCTCTTACTTATACACACAGGCTCTTAATCATACATACACATGATCTCTCTCACACACAAAGGATCTCAATCATACACACATACTCTTTCAAACAAACAGGTTTTCAATTACAAACTTACACATACAGGTTCCCAATGGTAAACTTACATTCATGCTCTCTCTCTCTCTCTCACAGGCAGGCTCTCAATCACAGACATACTCTCTTTCACATATACAGGCTCTCAATCATTCACATACATGCAATCTCTCACTCACACACACAGGATCTCAAACACACATGCTTGCTCGCTCATTCATTCACTCTCTCTCACCCCCCCCCCCCGGGAACTCGCGGCAGCAGCAGCCACCTCCCAACGCTAACCTCCTTCATTTTCAGCCCTCACGGAGGCGAAGGCGGAGTCCCATCGGCCGCGGTTGAAGATTTTCATTTTCCTCCGAGCCGCGCTGCAGTCTTCTTCCCGCGCAGGCACCCGATGACTCCAGCGCTGGCACCCGGCTGACACCCGATGACTCCCGCGCAGGCACCCGGATGACTCCAGTCGGCGTGCTCTCTTCTCCTCCCCCCCGCGGCCCGGAAGAGGAAGTGGTGAGCATCGGGTGCCTGCGCGGAAGAAGAGACCACGCTAGTGTGGTCTCTTCTTCCCGCGCAGGCACCCGATGCTCTCCACTTCCTCTTCCGGGCCGCGGGGGGGGGGGGGGGGGGGAGGGGAGGAGAAGAGAGCACGCCGGTGCCGCTGACTCCAGCTGTCCTGCCGCGTTCCGCCCGGGCTGACAGCATTTTAAGCCCGGGCGGCGGAGGACCGGGGAGCAGCTGGGTCAGCGGGGAACCGCGAAGTATGGCGACACTTGTCTGCGAGCCAGATGCAGCCCTCAAAAGAGCCATATCTGGCTCGCGAGCCATGGGTTCCCGACCCCTGGTCTAGAAGGACATTATCACTATCTTTCAGCATGTTTTGGTAATATAAAGGATAGAGGGATTTTTAGTTCCTCTGGTAGATAATTTATTAGTGGGATTTTTTTTTTTTATTGTGATTGTGCATTTAGCCATAGAGTAAATATTAGGCAGGGAGAAATTGCATAGGAGTTGTTACTTAACTTGGGATAGATCAGGGTTTCGTTCCCTCTTTGCTTGTGTTTTGAAATTCTCTGGCACTTTCCATGATGTTTATCACGTCCTATGATCTCAATGAAGTGGTCTGGCTCCATTTTATGATATGTATGGTTTGGGCTGAGGTTAAAATTTCAGACGCAAGCTGGCCAGGTAGTGAGGCCAGCCAGGAATTAATGAAATAACCACTTTGGGCTTGCACTTCAGGCTTGCACAAAGGGGCAAGCTGCTTTTTTGCGCTCCTTTGGCCGCCGGGATTACCTTGCCGGGATGGTGGGCTCGCGGAAGGCGGACTCCCCTACCTGGTGCCGACGACCTTTCTTCTTGCTATGCTGGTAGAGCGTCTGCTGTGCGATTTCACGGTGTCAGAGCTCGAGCTGCCCACTGATGCGGTGGCTGGATGGTCCGCTGCCGGGATTACCCCACCGGGATGGTGGGTGGGCAGAGCAGCTTATCAGTAAAATTTCACACACAGTGAACTGCATGGAAAATATTACTCTCTATGTAACAAAAACAAAGGGGCTTCACATGCAAAAATGCACAATAAGATGAAATTTCAGGATTTTGCATGTGAAGCCTGATTGGCAGACTTCATTGACGATTAGTACATGGACCTCGTGTTTCTTTTTTAGCCTACTTTTCGCTGAGAGAGAAGACTTCTGAGATTGCCATTGTTTGTGTCTGTCCCTCTAATGACTCTTGTGTGTGAGTGTCCAGGCCACACCAGATTTTCAAGACATTTCAGGGGGGACATGAGAATTTTGAGGAGTTTTTTTTTTCGATGCATACAGTTGTGTGAACCACAGACATACGTACATGTGCATCCCGGAGAGTAGGTGCCATGAGTTCTGGGTAGGATGTCTTGTTAAATGTAGTGTGTGTTTGTGTGTGTTCTTTCCTAGCACTGGGGTCTGGAGCTGCCCTCCTAGTTTCTACCCAGTGCCTCTGCAACCTTTCACCTCCTCTCCTCCCGCCATTCCTGCTGTTTAGTCAGTAGGAGCTAGCCTTCGAGAATGCAGAAGTCTGGGTCTGAACACAGATGTGAGAAGTAGCTGGGCAACAGAAATGCTTCTTCAAAGATCAATATGTGTTTGCGTACTAATTCTGAGAAGCACTGAAATGTAGAATCTGGATTAGTAAACCAGAGGGTTTAGTGACCACTGCCTACTTCTCAGATTTTGACCTAAATTGATCCTGAGTTTTAGCCAAAAAAAAAAAATCTCCTTTCTTTTCTAAGCTATTAAAATAAGCATGGTAATTTATTATACATGATTCTCAATGTTAGCTGATTTTTTTTAATGACTATCCACTAAGGTCTTAACTTGACATGTACGCAGAAGCACAGAATTCCCCCAGGACTAGACATGGTCGATAAATGCAGAAGATAATTGCAAATGTCTTAGCTGCTCCTGTGTTGTAAACTTTTGCATCTATTCTCTGCACTTTCAGTTAGACCACCCTCTAATTCCTGTGTCCCACTGCACATTTATTTTCTTCTCAGTTGTTTTTTTTTTCTTATTTAAATTGCTCTTGTTCCTGGAATAATTAGTTTAGATTTGTTATGACCACTACTTTCCAGAGGAAAAGGGCTTAAGAATTCTTCACATCTGCCTGCCCTCTGCCCAAGTAAATATACTCCATCGTGGTCTGGTCTGAACCGTGGACACTTCTGTTTCAGTTAAATCATTTTATAACACTTCCAACCACAGCGCAACACTTCAGTAGTGCAGACCATATGCGGTGCACAGGATCACGGTGGAAGTAATTTTAGGAGTCAGGAAGACAAACTTTAGAAACTGTTTTCAGATATTTGTTGAGAGACAATGTGCTATAACATAATAATTTTGTTTTTTTTCTCTTACCCTTCTTTGGTATTTAGTTGCTGGGTGTGACGTAGATGGAGAAGGCTGAAAGAAATGGCCTTTTTGCCACCTTCTGTCAGCCTAAAACTGCCATGCTACTGTGACTACAGAGATTGCAGCGGAATTAGTCTGCAAAAGCTAGGTAGAAATAGTTTTAGCTTTTGAGTGTGGATTTCAAATACAGAGACTAGAATCGGCAGACGTTTTAAAAAAAACTCAAACCCCCTACTTCACTCGCATGATTTCCGTACAGTAATTCAAACCACCCTCTCATCTAAATTGGATTACTGCAACTCACTATTCCTAGGACTCCCTTACTCCACCATAAAACCCCTCCAAATGCTCCAAAACTCCATGGCAAGAATCATAACAAACACTCGAAAAACAGAACACATTACCCCCATCCTCAAAGACCTTCACTGGCTCTCCCCATCCCATCTCGTATCCTATATAAAACTCTCACCATCATCCACAAAGCCATCTACTGTCACCATTCCAACTGGCTCAACCTTCCCTTCACGGCTGCGCACCCAAATCGACCCACGAGATCTATCAACAAAGGATCCCTTCACGTGCCCTCCCTCAAAACAGCACATCTCACTTCTTCTACAAGAGAACGCGCCCTCACAATCGCTGGCCCTGCACGTTGGAACTCCTTGCCCTCTACTCTCCGTCTCGAACCATGTTACTTTAAATTCAGAAAGAAACTCAAAACATGGCTGTTCAAACTGCCCTTCCCTGATTAACAGCCGCCGCCCCCTCCTTGAAGTCCTATCCAGATATTGTGTATCTATATCTTAATTACATATGTATACAATGCCAATTCACCTTACCTGCGTGTATTTATACCTTAATTATATATGTATATAATGCCAGTTAAACCTTTCCTACTTATGTATATAGCTCCAGTCAATCATACTTCACTCACATATGTATATAGCCTCAGTCAATTACTAATTATCTCTATTCAATTAGTAATTAAGAGTTGTATTTTCTGATTTACTTTCTTAAGAAGTTTATCAGCCATTGCTCTATCCTTCCTTACTATCTCAAGTGTGCCCCCTACCCTTACTGTTTACTAGCCCTGTTATATGTATTTTCAACCATTTTGTTACAATGTAAACTGGTGTGATGCACCCCCTAATGCCGGTATAGAAAAGCTTTTAAATAAATAAATAAAAATAAATAAGGGTGTGTGTGTGTGGGGGGGGGGGGGGAGTTGGAAAAGGAAGGGACAGACTGTGGCAAGGATGAGATAGGAAGAAGCTGTAGGAACTTGGGACCAAAGAGAAGGGGATGAGGTTTTTGAACAAGGAAGTCTCACCATGAGAATTAGAGTTTACCACATGGCTTGTCCTGGAGATACAAGGTTTGTGGAATTAGTGATGTGGATCTTCTCTCTCTTGCAGGGCGATATTGGGTGGAGATCTCAGACACCATCATCTCGGGTACCTTCAGGCAGTGGAAGGAAGGTACAACCAAAAGTGAGGTTTATTACCCAGGTGAGTCTACTCTTCATACTGATGTGTCCATTGAAGAAAGGCACCAGCAGCCTTTCTTACAGAAGATCAGAGCCTTTCCATATCTCCCAGCGAGCCTCTCCAGGGATTGGGGGGAAACACAATCTTGGCTGTGTTCTTAGGAAAAGAGGATTTAAAGAACCAGGAAGAGTTTAGGAGAGGCTGCTGGAAGAAACTTGGGTTCATCCCTTTAGAATCCCGCTCAGTAAATATGAGCAGCCTTTATGGGGGTGAGAGTGGGGAAAAGTTGATAGGGAGAAATGAAGCCTTGGGAGAGCTGCCAGACTGAAGGAAAAGTGAGTTACAGAGTCCCAGGATCACCCCTGCTATTGGGCTGTGGACAGAGAACTCCTGCAACCCAGGACAGACCCCACCTGTTCCTTTTGGGTTGAAGCAAAAACTTGTTTAAAAATCACTACCAAATTTAGTCCAGATCCACAGAATTTTCTTGTGTTTATATGGGGACAGTAATGGCTTTGGGATGAGGGAGGACAGAGGTTCATGTTCCCATTAGATAGTAAATAAATTTAAATATCAATATTTCTCTCATTGTATTTGTTAAATGCTTTTTATACTTTTGTACTTCTGAACCTCTTGTTTGTGGAGGATGCCTTACTAGTTATTCTGTTTATCGACATACACGACTATTAATTCATAATTACCAATATCTACTGTATTTGTATTAATGCAGAAATTACAGAAGCAAAACACCTGATTGAATTTACATCTTTTTATTGATCACGTTATAGAATGACTGCCAAATTTCAAATGCATTCTGTAAGATTTATGGCAAAGGTTTAGCTTGAAATAGCCACACTATTCAAAACAGGGATGGGGACCATTAAGAGTATTGTTAGAAAGTGGCCTGATACAGAGCCAGATTTTGTATCATGTTAGCAAACATGGAGAACCGTTTCCTAACTCAGGTTAGCAATCCAGGAGGATTCTACAAACTTCCCATCCCCAAGGCTTAGTTTTTTTTACATATGGAGAGAGACAACTTCAGCAAGTAGTAGGAAATAAAATGAAAGAAAAGAAAAAAGACAAAGATACAGAAATAGTTGTGATCATCTTATGTATCACCACTGTGATTAAAAAGAACTTCCTGTCCATATCTCTTCGCAATACCGTATGAGCTCAAGAAGGAAGCTTTTTCACACAATGCAAGTATTGAGAACAGCACTTAACAATAAGTTAAGGAAAGTGAGGTTGTACCCAAATTACTGCGGCTTAAAAATGAAGTTCGTTCCTTTCATGATATTCACATTTGGCAGGAATAATCCAATCAAGTAAAACCATCCAACTATATTTTATTTTCTGTCCTAGATTTGATGCACTTTCATACTCTTCTCCCACTGCAGTGTGTCCTCCCATTTGTAATCATCCCTCACAGGAAACCAATTTGTGCTGGCCTGAGGGGAACCCCAAAAACGCAGAGAATTTAATCATTCAAAGGAAGTCTGGACCCATCTCATTCAGAACTTGCTGGATTTAAGCTGCAATGCCAAATATAAAGTAAACCTAGGAATTGCTATGTTGTGTGAGACCAAGGTCCTATGAGCCCAGCATCTTGTCTCCAACTGTGGCCAATCCAGGTTGCAAGTACCTGGCAGATCCCATAAATAGATGTAATTCTTGTTACTCACTCCCAGGGATAACAATACCTTTCTTTAGTTCACCTGACAATAATGTAATGCAGAAAGACACCACTATGGTGCTCCTCCTGCAGGTTCCTCTAGGCGCATATGTGCTGCTTCCTAAAGGCCCCAAGGCAGGAAAGTAGGACTGCCGGCGCTTACAGATTATATGCTCAGCTGTGTGATGTAAACCCCAGCCGCGCTCTCTAGCTTGCCTCAGCAACAGGGCCTCCTGCCGTGAGCAGTGCATTTTGCTATACCCGGAAGTCTCATTCCAGTCTGTCTTGTCCAGCCTACCTTGTCCCTATCTGTCTCATCACTACTTCCTGCCTTGCCTTGTCCGATGTCTACTCTTGCCTGCTTGGCATTGACCTCTGCTATGGACCCAGACCACTCTTTTTGCCTGCTACCTGGTACCTATCTCTGCCTCAAACCCTGACTATGCCTTGCTTACCGCCAACCCATACCCTTGGCCTGAACTTGGTAACTCTGCTCGCTGACTGCCGGGCCATCAGCTTGCCTATAGGGTTCCTTCTCTAACCGCCCACAGGGACACTTGCAAAGTCCTGCCAGCCCCTAGAACCCAAGGGCTCAATCTGCGGGGAACAGGGCTGGTACCAGTGAAAGCCCAGCCCAGTCCCAGCATAGGGCATGTCTGCTAGTTGTTGGCATGGGCCTAATAGTTTGCCTCTTAGGCTGTGTCAGCACAAGGTCTCACTACCATTACAGATTGCTGAGACCATGAACCCAGTGGATCCTCATTCAGCCCAGGCCATACCTGAATTGGCTCAGTGAATCCAGCAGAAGCTATTTAACCAAGTAACTGTTCTACTCAAGGGTCTTGCTGTTTGCATGGACACTACCTGCACTGACACCGGCACCAGTCTCTCTATGGCTTCTCCTATAGCCATGCCTGTCCGTGTTAGGGACCCATGCCACATCTCCCACTGCCTCCCAGGTATGGTGGAGACCCCCAAAGCATGCAGGGGATGCCTAAATTTATACAAATTGCATTTCAAAGTCCCATGGCACACTTCCTATCAGCCTGCACTAAAGTGACCTACATGCTCTCCTTGTTGAATGGTCCTGCCTTTGGCTTGGCTTCCCTCTTGTTGGGAACAAGATCCACTCCTGCAGAATGTGGATAATTTTCCACAGCAATTTTTTCTATTTAACAAGCCTGGCCATACTTCATCAGCACCATGGACTTGCTATGAATCCAGCAAGATACCTGCACTGTCTAGTATGCGATACATTTTCATACCCTGGCCTCTGAGCTGCACTGGGGTGAAGACAGCCTAACTGGCAGGGCTTTTCAGAGTGATTAAAAGATGAGTTGGCAGTTCTTATTGCCCTGGCCATCTGGATGGACTTAAGGTTTCAGGAACAAGCTCAGGAGAAAGGAGTACCCAAACAACCTGTCTGACTGGCGCCAAAGTTCCAGTGTCTCCTTGTGTCTTCTGCCAATCCAGTGATGGCAACTCCTTCAGAACCCATGCAGTTGGGTCATTCCAAACTCTCGGATGAGGAAAGATGGAGACAACTTAATCTTTCTCTCTACTGTGCTGGCCAGGGGCACTTCGCAAGCCATTACACCAAAAAGTTGGGAACCTCTCAAACCTAGAATTGGTCATATAGGCAACCCTAGGCCAGTTTCCCTTCTCTCCACAACTGGTGGTATATCTTCCTCACCTTTGGAGAAATGACGGTTCAAACTGAAGCGTTTCTAGATTAAAGGGCAGGTGGCAATTTTATCAAGGAGCATTGGTTTGCTGATACAACCGCCTTGGCCACAGCACTCGCCATTTCCTCAGTATATTTCGATCCTTTACCTGGCCGCTTGACCATGGCCACCTTACCCCTTACCATGCAGATGGGCCTTTTCCACCACAAGAGCATTGTGATCTATGCATTGCCCTGCACAGTTAACCCATTTATCCTTGGTGTAACCTGGCTTATATTACATCAACCTTACATAGACTGGAATGATTTCCAAGTTACCCATTGGGGCCTCTCCTGCTGGAAACATTGCCTCTTGCGTGTCCTACCACCTGTCAAGGTAGCCCAAGCTATTACGCCAGCCCCCATCAGAAGTAGCACCTCAGTATGTTGATTTTGCCAACCTTTTTAGCAAGCAACAGGTAGAAACCCTGCCACCTCACTGGTCATATGACTGCCCGATAGACTTACGTCCCAGGAAAGTGCCTCCTAGGAGTAGGGTCTATACATTATCTGCATCAGAAACTGATGCCATGTCCAAATACATACAAGAAAACCTGGAGCTGGGGTTCATTTGACCTTCCTCATCCTCTGCAGGAGCAGACTGCTTCTTTGTAGAGAAAGATGGCTTGTTGACCACATGCATAGATTACTGTGGTCTGAATGCAGTTACTCAAAGAACCATTATCCATGGCCTCTCAATACAGAGGAGATTTACCGCCTCTGAGGAGCACAGAGTTTCTCAAAGCTGGATCTCCATGGTGCGTATAACCTAATATGTATCTGAGAAAGTGATGAATGGAAGACTGTCTTCAATATGAGGGATGGTCATTATGAATATCTGGTCTTTCCATTTGGCCTCTGCAATGGCCCCACTATTTGTCAAAATGTTCTCTTGGGACTTCCTGTATTCCCATATAGTGGTTTACCTGGATGACATTTTCTCTTGCTCTCTGGCACAATACTGTGGGCATGTAAGCCAAGTTCTGCAAAAACTTCAAAAACATTACTTAAATGCCAAATTACTTGAGCAATCGGAGCAGCCATTCTTGGGCTACATTGTTTCTGGGGTGGGCTACATATAGACCCAGACAAAGGTAAAAGCTATCTGCCTCAAAGCAAAGGTCCAATAAAGCAAATCGGAAGGTGGTCCGCTAAAAAATCCGTCTGTTACAGAGACGGATTTTTTAGCGATACGAGGACCTGCCTCATTGCTTTTGAGACATTGCTTTTGAGACATTGCAAAATATTACAGATACATCGATTTATTTTTGCCCTAGTTCTACATAAATTTGAGCGTGACACGCTGTCAGACTGTGAAGTGGAAATAATTATATGCAGGATCAAGATTGAAATTTGACAAAAGAATCTATTTGTGTAGGTTCGTTTGACATCAGAAGTCATCCCCTGATGCAGCCTTAATTGGCGAAACTCGGCCGGAGTCGGGCTCTGTAATTAAATATTAATAAATCTTTCCACGGTATAAGGTTGTCCCCTTGTTGGTTTTTGCCTTGCCTCAAAGCAAAGCAATGCTTCCTTGGCTTTGCCAATTTTATTAATGACCATTTGTGCTGGCGGCTCCGCTCACACTCCTTACCAAAAAGGATGTGGTCACAGCCTTCAACTGCCTTAAGAAGGAGTTCTTAAGAGACCCCTGTCTGTCATACCAATCCATCCAAGTCTTTCATTGTGGAGGTAGATACCTCTGCCATTGGGGTCAGGGCTGTCCTCTCTCAACACACTGATTAAGGAACACTCATGCCAATTTCATATTTCTCCAAGAAATTCATGCTGGCAGAGAAAAACCTCACAATTGGGGACAGGGAGCTTCTGGTGGTGAAGTTTAGTGCTAGAGGAGTGGCACCATCTCTTGGAGGGGGAGCTAAGACACCCAGTTGTGATCTATAAGGACCACGAGAACTTGGAATATCTCCCACAAGCCTAGCGCCTGAACCCTTGACAGGCCAGATGGTCTTTCTTTTTTAATCGCTTTGACTTACTTTGATATCACCCAGCAGAGGAAAAACTGGCTGATGCCCTTTCACAGTCTTTTAAAACAGAAGTCTCCTTGGAACCTCCTTACCTCATAGATTCAGCAAGAATTGCAGTCACTGCCATGGTACCAGTTCCACCCGGGAAGACAATAGTTCCCAAATGTGTGAGAGAGAGGGTACTCAAATGGGCCCTTGACTCCTGCCTAGCAGGACACCTTGGTGTCACGAGAACTAATTCTCTGCCATTACTGGTGGCCTCAAGTCATAAGAGCTCTCATGCTTGACTCTGGGGACTGTTACAGCCATTGCCAGCCTCTCAGGAACCCTGGACCCACTTGGCCACTAACTGTCACCGATGACTTCTCTCTGATGGCTACACCACTATCTGGGTAGTGGTGGATCGCTTTTCAAAGATGGCTCCCTTCACACCGCTCCCTGGCCTTCCATCTGCGCCTGAGTTGGCCCAATTATTCATCCAATATATTTTCTGGTTGCACGGGCTCCCCTCCCACATTCTCTCAGACAGAGGGGTACAGTTTACAGCCCGCTTTTGGAAAAGCCTCTGTAAGACATTTTGGCATCACCTTGGACTTTTACCTCGGTGTATCCCCCACCAAGAAATAGATGGAAAGAGTCACACATACTGTCAAGGGCTTCTTGAGAGCCTATGTTAATAAATGCCAAAATGACTGGGCTTCTGTCCTCTGGCTGAATTTTGCTGCCACAACCATGTCTGCATCTTCGACATTCTAAGATGCCACTCCTAGTTCTGGTATCAGTTGCCTGCCCAGAAAAGAACACATTAGCTTCTAACGGTGGCAGCCACCTGATTCAAGAGACAAGCAGATTAAAAAAAACGCCGGCCCACACCTCAATTCATACTTGGAAAATTGATGTGGCTAAGCACCTGGAAATCTCTACATCAAGATGCCTTCTGCTAAAAATGAAATTGACGTTTGTGGGGCTGTTCCCCCATTATCTGCTGTGTAGCCTACCAACCGAAACTTATTTCCACACTCAAGATACATAATGTATTCCACATGCCACTCTTTAAGCCGGCCATCCTGCCGAGGCCTCCTCTCAAACTTGAGGATGTCATTTCTGAGGAAGATATGCAATACGAGGCCCAAGAGATTTTAGACTCTAGAAGAGTGAGGAATAAAATACAATACCTAATCTCTTGAAAAGGCTTTGGCCCTGAGGATAACTCGTGGGAACCTGTCTCTAATCCTCAAGCCCCTCAACTGCTAAAGGACTTTCACTGGGGCTTTCCCTGGAAGCCTAAGCCTAGAACCTGAAGGAAGGGGCTTAAGTGGGGGGGTTACTGTAATGCTTGGCCAGCCACGGGATGACCCCCATGACCAGCCACACTCGCCTTCAGGATACTGATGCAGCAAGATGCCTCCATGATGCTTCTCCTTAAGTGCTGGCTGCTACTTAAAGGCCCTGCGGCAGGAAAGCAGGACTGCCGGTGCTCACTGATGACATCACACAACTGCGTATATAAACTCCAGCCGCACTCCCTAGCCTTGCCTCAGTAACAGGTGGTCCTGCCTTGAACAGTGCAGGAGGACAGAGGAAGGCATTTTAAGAGTTGATAAATGTTTAGAAAATATTAAAATTAGCCTTTACAGTAAGGAAGTAAAGACGACTACAGTTTCTCCATTTTGTTTTAATTATATTCTGCTTTTTCAGGAACTTCAAAGCCTATTACATTCCATCTACTATAGGTATTTCCCTATCCCCCAGAAAGCATATGCTTTATACTTGCCTATTTAAAGGTACACTAGTGGAGTCCAAAAATGGAAATGGGATAGAAATCAAGATAAAGGATTTGTGCTAGATCATCTTATTCTTGATAGTGATATTTTCAGTGTGAAGATAGAACCATGCCTTTAAGCATTTTAATGCACGTTCATGTAAAACTGTTGGCCCTTTCACATTTATTCAAGACCTTCTTACCATTAAATGTTTAAAGTTGTCAGATTGTGTGGTATATGCATCTAAAGAATTAAAGATGTATGATGCTTGCCCTCTTTCTGTGTGTATATGCAGGTGACACTATAATCCACGCTGAGGGGGAGGCCACCTCAGTGCAGTGGACTGCAGGCACATGGATGGTGGAGTATGGCCGTGGTTTTATTCCTTCCACTCTGGGATTTGCTCTGGGAGATACAATCTTCAGTACTCAGGACTTCCTGACACTCTTCTACACCTTGCGAGTCTACGTCAAGTGCCTGCTTCTGGAAGCCAATACTTACTTCATGGACCCAGGGGGTCATCTAAAACACAGCTGCTAAGACTTTGCACCAGACAGACCTTCTCTTCCCCACCTCCTTGCTGTTGTACACTAGGTGTGTATCAAGATCTACAAAGCTTGAAGTCATCACAGTCACTTTTCCAACCAATGCTGAATGAATTTTGTTTCCCAAAATAAATTAAAACGCTACGCAAGTTTCCTACCGCTGCTCACATAACATCTTGTGAAACCAGTCCTTTATTTCCCAGCACGTGAAACCTGCACTGTGTTTTCACACAGCACTAGGGCCAAGAAAAGCAGAGCAATACAGCAATGCAGACTGTTACTTTTCTATACAAATACTGTCTAGTGTATTTATTTATGTATTGCTTGGTAATATACTGTACATCCACATGTGTATAAAAATTGTGTATACTGTACATGATTTGTTGCAGTGCTCTGTGGAAATTACAGCTGAAAGGGTTAAATGCTTATTCTGGAGAAGCCTTTTCTGTGATCTGCATGGGAACTGACAGAATATTGTTTATGCAGGTGGTATGTGTGTTTGTGTTCTGTACACAAGTGTGCGCACACACACAGTTCTGCTGCAGTGTTATAAACAAAAATAAGATTACTTTCCCTTTTGTTTACAATCTTTGTATTGGACTCTTGTAATGTCTGCTTCTGAGATTTTTGTTTTGATCAGGAATGGTCACTCTTTTGTAGGACCATAGTCTTTTTTTTTTTTTTTTTTTTTTTTAAATTTTGAATCACGACACAGGCTAAAACCATCAGAAAACTACTTATAGGAGTGACTTTGTAAGTTCAGGTAGCTGCATGGCATTTAGCAAGGGACAGACATTGTGGAGTACTGCTGAAAAGCTCCAGGTTTCTGTGGGCAACTGCCATTGCCTCCCATGGGTTTTCAGGGGGACCTGGAGCTCTACAGCAACCCATGACACACATCTTCAGGGAACTGCATCTATGAGCCATTGGTGACAGTCACAGGACAAGGAGCAACAGTGTTGACATTTGTGATGGCTGAAATAAAAACATAATATTTGCTACCCCAAACTGGTGGTGATCATTTTTTTCCACACACTGGAAAAGGGAGGCAAATGAAACTATGTTGGGTATCCAGGCCTGGATTTAGGCATAGATAACTGCCTCTGGTGCTAAATTTACATAGGTGTCGGAGAGCCAATGCTTCTATACTGCCAAACAGGCCCATCGCTTCCAGGCACTAACCCCACAGCAGCAGCTATGCCAGCAGAATTCAGCATTGGGCCTGCAAATCATTCTGCATGGAAAGGTCCTGTGTTGGCCACACCACTGCCTTCACATGGCTTCCAGTTATCATGGAAACCTGTGCCGGAGGTGGGCCCACCACAGAACCTGTCAGAACAGGAGGGCTCACAGGGCCATGACTGACTCTTATCAGCATTTCTGCTATTTTTAACAGTGTTGAATGATTTTGTATTATCTGCAGATTTGAGTACTTTATTTGTTCCCTTTTCCAGATCATTTATGAGTGTGTTAAACAGCACAGGTCTCAATACCAATTTCTGTGGTACTCCACTAATGACCTTTTTCCAGTTTAGTCCTACCCTCTGTTTCTGACCAAGCCACATTTGCCTGAGGAGTCTCCCATTGGGGACTTTGTCAAATGCCTTCTGAAAATCCAAAGTCGGTTAACTTTTATCCACATATTTATTTGTTGAGTTTTATATACCATCGTTCGGTGCAGCCATCACAATGGTTTACAAGCTTCAAACAGAATACAGATAATTAAACAATGTTGATCGTTGCAAAAATAACAGTGGGAGGGATGACTGGATGGGGGGAAAAGAAATGGAAAGGAGGATAGTCACGGTATTGAGATTTATTCATCTTAGAGGCAGACTTTGTGTTTCTTATAAGTTCATAGTGGTATGGCACTGGTTGATGTTGGTTTTTGTTTCTTTCTTGCGTGGGTTTGGTTGGTGGTACTGATTGTTAGGTCGTTGATTTAACTGATTGTCAATGTAGACTTTGTGGAAAAGCAATGTTTTTAGATCTTTCTTGAATGGTTTTATGTTGGTTTGTGTTCACAAATCAGGTGGTAGGGAGTTCCATATTTTCAGGCAGGCGATTGAGAATGCTCTATCTCTTGTGGTTGATAGGTGAGCATCTCTGATGGGGAGGAATTGTTAGACGAAATGTGTTTGATTGCAGGTTCCTATGGGCATTTTGTGGGGTGATTTTTAGACCTGTTTGTTTTTGATTGGTGTGTACTAATTTATGTATGATGGTCATGGTCTTATGTTCAATTCGGGATTTAATAGGAAACCAGTGTAGTGAAATTAGTATGGGGGTGATATGATCGTTCTTTTTTTTTTTTTTTCCGGTTAGGATTCTGGCTGCTGAGTTCTGTAGAATCTGAAGAGGTTTGATGTTGTATGGAAGGCCAATCAGTAGGGAGTTGCAGTAGTCTATGGTTGAGAAAATTAGAAGTTGCAGTACAGTTCTGAAGTTGTACAAACTTAGGAAAGGTTTTATACGTCTTAGGGTTAGAAGTTTGTGATATCCTTCTTTGATTTTGGTTGTTTGGTTTTTGTAGGATAGGTTTTTGTCAATAATTACTCCAAGGTTTCTGGTGTGAGTGACAGGGGATATTGGGTTCATTTGATTGTTGGCTGTGAGTTGGGGTGGTGGTGTTGGATTGGGTTTTCTGCCCATAATTATTTCGGTTTTGTCAATGTTGATTGAGTTTTAATTTTGTTAGAAGTTGTTTGAGTCAAGATCTTTCTTTGTATGTTTCGTCAATGGAGTTTTTGATGGGAATTAGGAGTTGTATGTCATCTGCGTAGAGGAAGTGGGTGATTTGATAATCATTTAGTAGCTGGCAAATGGGTAAAAGGTATATGTTGAACAGAGTGGCAGATAAATAAGCTCAAGCTCCTGAATCTAGAAGACAAATTTTGAACATATTTCTCCCAAATAGCTAAAATTAACTGTTGGCATGTGGTAGCTTAGAGCAGCTTGGGAAACAGCCAGGAGGCTGTTTCCTTTATGTGCAATTTATTTAGAATGAAGGAAAAGTCAAAGAAATACAGTTGACCTTAAGTTCAGGTAGTGCACAGAAATCACACATAGCAGATCTTTGCATAGAAATGGGTTCCTCTCTGCTCACCGGGGCCTCTCTGACTCTTCTAGGCCCTGGGTTCTTATATTCTGGTGGGAGGCTGTTCCCTGTAGATCTGGATCTTAAGGAGGACTGGTTGAGACAGCTGTAGTCTGAGCGAGTTTCCTATAGACTCCCTCACATACCCTCCCCCTCAGCTCACTCTTATTCATTTGAGCACCTGCCTGCATCAGGGACACTTCTTGGGAAAGGAAATCTGTATTGGTGTTTTTCCTTTCCTGCCCCATGGTGTATTTTGTAGTTGAAGGGTTGTAGGGCCAGGAACCATATCATTACCCTTGTGTTGGTCTCCTAATTTCTATTTATCCAAAGGAGTAGTTTATAGTCCATCACGAGCATAAACAGTGCAGGTGGTAGCGCAAGGCCTCTAAGGCCCACTTGACTGCCAGAGCCACCTCCTCGATTGTTAAATAACACCTTTCCCGTGGCATCAACTTCTGGCTAATATATGCTATAGGATGTTCTTGGCCATCCTTCTCTTGGACTAAGACTGCTCCAAAGCCTACTTCGGAGGCATTGGTCTGCACTGTAAAGGGTCTGGTGAAGTCCAAACTTATCAGGAGCGGTTCAGAGCATAACACCTCTCTCAGAACATGGAAGACCTCTGCTTCATCTGACCAGAGGACCTTCTTGTGTGCTTTCTTCACCAACAGCTTTGTGAAAGGCTCTGCCTTCTCTGAATAATTGGAGATAAATCTTCTATAATACTCCAAAATTCTAGGAATGCTTTTGCTTTTGTTTGTGTGCTGGCACCTGGGTGTTCTTGACCTTCCAAGTCTGCAGATGAATCTTTCCCTTCCCAGGTGTAGCCAAGATATTGGACTTCTTGCCCCCACCCCCAGGAAGCCCTTCGAGTTGGCTGTCAGTCCTGCTTCCTCAGAGTGGTTAGCATGGCCTAGAGTTGGCTTAGGTGTTTTCCAATCTGGGCTGTACACCATGTCATCCAAATAGGTGGCTACATACCCTTGATGTGGGTGGAACAAGCGGTCATCAAGCACTGAAACATTGCAGGGGCACTATGGAGTCCATAAGGGACGACAATGAACTGGAAAAGTCCCCCCAGTATCGAGAATGCAGTAGTCTTCTTAGCTGCTGACATGAGGCACCTGCCCATACTCTTTTTTTTTTTTTTTTTTTTTTAAAGGTCCAGGGTAGAGATGAACTCTGCTGGTCCCAGATGTTTAGTCAGCTTATCCTCTCGAGTCATCGGGTATGTGTCAAGTTTGAGACCTTAAAGTCAATGCAAAACCTTATGCTGCCAACTGGCTTCGCCACCAACACTGTGAGTGAGGACCAGTCACTGTTAGATGACTCTATAATTCCAAGCACTCGCATGATTGAAACACAAAAGGCGCCAGAACCTCGCGCTGAGGTGCTGGGGATCCTGAAGATCTTAGAAGCACCGGCCGAGCCAACTGCTTTTCCACCCCATGCAGTACTAGACTCTGTCATGACTAAGGCTTGGGAGTCCCCCTTTCCCAGTCAAGTGACCTCTCGGAAGACATCTCAAATTCCAGATGTGTTCATCTCTGTTCTACAGCATGGTCAAGTTGGCCTTGAAGAGAGCCAAAAAATCACGTCTCCATTTGTATAAGCCCCAGGGTGACTGTAAGTTCCTGGACGACTTCAGCAGAAGAGTGTTAGAGGCAGGCATGCTGCATGCAAAGATCCAGCAGCACCAATTCTACATTACACAGTGGTAAAGCAGCTACTGCTGCTTTGCCAGCATGGCACTAACCCTGCAGCCAGCAGAGGTCCCCCTTCAGTCTTCTTTTTTCCGCGCAGCAGTAGCCTCGCGGTTTAGGAGCTCTGAAGAGATTCCTGACAGGCATTTTCCTCACGGAGTTAATTAAAATTAAATTGCCCCACAGGGGTCCCTCCTCTCTTTTCTCAGGCCGCGGTACTCCGGTAAGTTTTTCACCGTTTTTCGTCGAGTTTGGCCCTCGCGGCCTACTGGCTGTCGACCGTACCGCGGCTCGATTTTTCTATGGCCATGGCATCGGGGTTTCGTCTGTGCCCAGACTGTACTCGCACCATGTCTATCACAGACCCTCATGGAGTCTGTGTAATGTGTTTAGGCCGCGAGCATGATGTCCTGACTTGCACCAAATGTGCCCTCATGACACCAAAAGGTCGCAAAGCCAGAATGGAGAAGATGGGTCTCCTTTTCCGTGCTCACACCCCGACACTGTCCATCGCATCGACGTCATCTGAACCGGCACCGTCAAAGTCGCACCAGCATCGACAACAGTCCGGTGACCGCCCGCCATCGACGTCTTCACGGCCATCGACTCCTGTTTTTCCCCCTCAAGATCGAGGGGATCGTAGGGAAAAACATCGCCATCGGCATCGTAAGTCTCGGACCGTCGAGGGAGCGAAATCATCGACCTCGCCACCATCAAAGAAGCCCCGTCCAGGAGCAGCACCGACCACTCCTGCGACTGGGACATCGAGGCCACCCTCACCCGATCGGGGTTTGGGAGTCGCGATTCCGCCTGTAAAGGTGGTCCCTCCGACTGTGCCTCAGCCTCCCTCTTCCGTCATGGAGCCGGGGCTGATTGCCCCAGGTCTCCGGGAAGAACTGGACCGGCTGGTCCAGGAGGCCATCGACAAGGCGATGCAACGACTCCAGGTTGCACCGGCACCGAGAGTGGAACCGGTCACTGACCCGATTCCAGCAGCGCTGGCACTGCTGCACTCCCGGATGGAGGCGCTCATGACTGCCCTTCCACTGGTGATTCCCGGGTCTCCGATGGCTCTGGTGCGCTCCCCGATGACAGGTTCATCGGGAGGAGAAACACCGATCCGCATTCCTCCTTCAGGAGTATTGCCTCAGCCATCGATGCCATGTCGTCCCTCGCCACCAATTCATTCATCGGGGGCGATACGCACATCAGCGCCATTTGATGCCTTTGCTGGCACCAATACACCCAGGGTGTCCACGGTGCCCCCGGTGATTCCTTCGATTTTTCTCGGAGCCTCAACCGGGCCCTTCGGGTATCCAACCCCCTTCTTGTCCTACAGGTCAGCCTGCTGATCCTTATGACACCTGGGGTGATGATACTTCCACAGACACCGATGACTTACCTTCACCTCCCTCTCCTACTGAAAGTAGAAAGTGTTCTCCTCCAGAGGACCTCTCTTTCATTAATTTTGTGAAGGAAATGTCAGAATTGGTCCCTTTTCAGCTTCAGACGGAGCAAGATGATAGGTACCAGATGGAGCTTCTCCAGTTCCTGGATGCCCCTAAAGTGATCACTTCTATTCCCATTCATCAAGTTCTTCTTGACCTCCTCAAAAAGAACTGGGAAAAACCCTGGATGCATTGCCCCAGTACACAGAAAGGTAATGTCAGCCTATCTAGTACAGTCAGCCCCTGGCTTTCAAAAATCTCAGCTCGACCACCACTCAGTTGTGGTAGAATCAGCTCAAAAGAAAGCAAAAAGGACAAAGCCTCACTCCTCTACCCCTCCTGTCAAGGAACACAAGTTCCTAGACAATATTGGTCAACGAGTGTTCCAAGGGACCATGCTCATCTCCAGAATTGCTTCTTACCAGCTCTACATGACCCAATACAACAGGGTCATTTTCAAGCAAATACAGGACTTCTCCAAAACCCTGCCTGACCAATTCCAAGAACATCTTCAAATCCTTGCCAACAAGGGGTTTGAGGCAGGAAAGCATGAGATAAGAACAGCTTACGATATTTTCAACACCTCCACTAGAGTGTCTGCAACTGCCATTTCGGCAAGACGCTGGGCCTGGCTCAAGTCTTCTGACCTTCGCTCAGAAGTACAAGACAGGCTCTCTGACCTGCCCTGTATAGGAGATAATCTGTTCGGTGAACAGATTCAGCAAATAGTGGCTGAATTAAAGGACCCTCAAACAGCTCTCATAGATACCCTCTGACTTCCCTTCAAGAAGGAATCTAAGCAGTCATTCTTCCGCCCAAGGAAGTACTATCCTCCACCAACAGGGTCCCGAGTTACGAGGCCTTATAAAAAATCTCAGCCCCGGAAGCAAAAGCCACAAGCAGCTCCCCAGCCGGGGCCTGCTTCAGGTTTTTGACTTTCCCTTGGAGAGCAGCAGCCTGATTCCTCTGCCAGGCATACCAGTGGGAGGTCGATTGTACTACTTTCACGGCATGTGGCAATCAATCACTACTGACCAATGGGTGCTAACAATCATTGCTCAGGGTTACCACCTGAACTTTCTTGCTCTTCCACCGGAATCACCACCTCTACAAGTGTGGAGAGTAACCAACCACTCTGTCCTTCTGGAGCAGGAGGTTTCCCTTCTCCAGTTAAGGGTACTAGAACCTGTTCCTCTTTTGCAAAAAGGCCTAGGGTTCTATTCCCGGTACGTTTTGATCCCCAAAAAATCTGGGGGCTTTGTCCAATTCTGGACCTACGTGCCCTCAACAAGTACCTTCACTGGGAAAAGTTCAAGATGGTAACATTGGGCTCGCTTCTACCTCTTCTACACAGAGGAGACTGGCTCTGCTCTCTGGACCTCCAGGATGCATACACCCACATTGTGATAGCTCCAGCTCATCGCAAGTACCTCAGATTTTTAGTAGGCCCAAGGCACTATCAATACCAGGTGCTTCCATTCGGCCTAGCATCTGCACCATGAGTCTTTACCAAATGTCTTGTAGTTGTCGCAGCCTTTCTCAGGAAAGAAGGTGTTCACGTCTACCCCTATCTAGACGACTGGTTAATCAGGGCCCCAACCCAGCAAGCCGCTCGATCGTCCCTGGATTTGACCCTACGCACTCTAATTTCACTAGGATTTCTCGTCAATTACGAGAAATCCTATTTAGTCCCATCTCAAACCTTGTCGTTCATTGGGGCAGGCTTGGACACCTTACAGGCAAAAGCCTTTCTACCTGAACAACGAGTGCAAACCCTCGTGTCCCTTGCTCACCAGTTGCAGTCTCAGTATACAGCAACAGCTCGGCAATTCCTTGTCCTCGGACACATGGCGTCCTCAGTCCATCTCACACCAATGGCCCGCCTGGCCATGAGAGTCATGTATTGGACTCTGAGATCATAATGGATTCAAGCGACTCAGCCTCTGTCAACCATTGTCCACATCACCAATGCACTCTGTCTGTCTCTCGCCTGGTGGAAAGATCAGAACAATCTCTTCCAGGGACTGCCTTTTCACCTACCAGATCCTCAACTCATTCTCACCACCGATGCTTCCAACCTCGGATGGGGAGCTCATGTGAACGATCTACAGTCACAAGGATTTTTGTCTCCAGAGGAAGCCAAACACCAGATAAATTTCCTGGAGCTTCGAGCAATGCGATATGCTCTCAGAGCTTTTCAGGATTGCCTATCAAATCACGTCATCCTGATTCAGATGGACAACCAGGTGGCCATGTGGTACATCAACAAGCAGGGAGGCACAGGCTCCTTCCTTCTGTGTCAGGAAGCTGTGCAGATTTGGGCTGAAGCGCTCTCCCACTTGATGTACCTCAGGGCCACCTATTTGCCGGGAGTGCCCAATGTCTTGGCAGACAAACTGAGTCATGTCTTCCAACTGCACGAGTGGTCTCTCAATCCCTCGGTAGCGACCTCTCTCTTCCAACAATGGGGTCATCCCCAAATAGACCTCTTTGCGTCCCCTCAGAACCACAAAATGGACAACTACTGCTCCCTCATTTGGAGCGAGCGCTCTCAGCCCAGAGATGCATTCTCCCTCTTGTGGGCAACTGGTCTGCTTTATACATTCCCTCCACTTCCTCTTCTCTCGAAGACTCTAGTGAAGCTCCGTCATGACAAGGGAACCATGATCCTGATAGCACCTCACTGGCCATGCCAAGTGTGGTTTCCCATACTCCAGGATCTCTCCATCCGCAGGCACATTCCCTTGGGAATGCACCCGCTTCTGATTACTCAGAACGACTGATGTCTACGCCATCCCAATCTTCAGGCCTTGTCCCTGCCGGCATGGATGTTGAAAGGTTAATCCTTCAACCATTTAACCTTTCAGATTCGGTTTCTCGTGTCCTGATTGCTTCACGGAAGCCTTCCACGAGAAAATCTTATTCCTATAAATGGAAAAGGTATACATCATGGTGTTCTTCGTAATCCCTTGATCCCTTTTCCTGTCCAATCCCAAGGTTTTTGGACTATCTCTGGCACTTATCAGAATCAGGTCTAAAGACCTCTTCCATCAGAATGCAGGTCAGTGCGGTAGCTGCCTTCCATAAAGGTGTTGGGGATGTCCCTATATTGGTACAACCCCTTGTAACACGTTTTCTTAAAGGCTTGCTCCATATCAAGCCACCTTTATGTCCTCCGGCCCCTTCCTGGGACCTTAATCTGGTTCTTGGGCGGCCCATGAAACCACCATTCGAACCTCTTCACTCCTGTGACCTAAAATATCTCACATGGAAAGTGATTTTCCTTTTGGCTATCATTTTAGCTCGCAGGGTTAGTGAGTTACAGGCCCTAGTTACCTATCCGCCTTACACTAAACTCCTGCAGGACCGGGCGGTACTCTGCACTAAGTTTTTGCCTAAGGTAGTTTTGGAGTTTCACATTAATCAATCCATCATACTACCTATCTTCTTTCCCAGGCCCCACTCCAACCCAGGGGAACAGGCTCTGCATACCCTCGACTGTAAACGGGCTCTAGCGTTCTACCTAGATCGTACAGTTGCCCACAGGAAGAGCACTCAGTTATTCGTCTCTTTCCATCCTAACAAATTAGGGCAACCTGTGGGTAAGCAGACTCTCTCCTCCTGGTTGGCGGACTGCATATCTTTTTGCTATCAGCAAGCAGGCATTCCTTTCCAAGACCGTGTTAAAGCACACTCTGTAAGGGCCATGGTGGCTTCAGTAGCACACCTAAGATCGGTGCTGCTTCCTGACATTTGCAGGGCTGCCACCTGGAGTTCTCTCCACACTTTCGCAGCCCACTATTGCTTGGACAAAGCCGGAAGACAGGATTCCATCTTCGGCCAATCTGTCCTGCGTAACCTATTTCCAACATGACGTACCAACACCCTTCCGCCTGCCCGGTGGGGTTCAGGATGCCCTCTACCAAATTCCACCCCAGTTATTGTGCCTGTTGCACGCCGTTGGGTATCTTTGGTGCATGTTCGGACATCCTCAGCTCGGTACTCGCCCATATGTGAGGACTACCATCCTGCTTGTCCTGTGAGAAAGCAAGTGTTGCTTACCTGTAACAGGTGTTCTCACAGGACAGCAGGATGTTAGTCCTCACGAAACCCACCCGCCGCCCCGCGGTGTTGGGTTCGTAACGTTTTGTTTTATTTTTTCGGCACTGCCTGTAGCTATCAAATAAGACTGAAGGGGAACCTCTGCTGGCTGCAGGGTTAGTGCCATGCTGGGCATGCCCAGTAGGGGCCAGTCAAAGTTCTGGAAACTTTGACCGAAGTTTTCTGTGATTGGGCTCCATCCTGATGATGTCACCCATATGTGAGGACTAACATCCTGCTGTCCTGTGAGAACACCTGTTACAGGTAAGTAACACTTGCTAAACATCTGTTGCGGACAATATATGAAGCCTTTGAGACATCCTCACATACTATAGCAGCAGCCATAGCCGCTCGAGGATAGCATGGCTTCAGGCCAGCACCAGTTGGGAGGACGTTCATGAGAAATTGGCTGACCACCTTGTCTCCCGGACAACCTCTTTGGAGACAAGCTACATGAAACTGTAGCCTATTAAAGGAGCAGAATATAGTGGTCTTGTCCCTGATGTCTCCCACAGACCAACAATCCTCAGGCAAGAAGTATTACCTGTCTTACAGGAAAGCCTATTACAATCCATGGCCATACAGGCTATATTTATTTTACCGTCTGCCTCCTTATCTGCAAACCTAGCCAAAATTATTTATTTTAAAGTAGTTATATTCTGCTCCTTCCAAGGTTTGAGGCAGGTTATGACAGCACATAAATAATAAAAAATAATATTCAAAACTAAAAAATTTATAACCTAAAAATGAGACTTAAAATAAATTGTTTCAGCAGAAAATTATAAAAAAAAGATGAAACAGGACGTACACAAGTCACGGAATGCTTGCAGAAAGATTGTTTAACAGCTTTCTTAAATGCTTTTTTTGCCTGAAATTGTATTCCACAAGTTTCTCACTTGGCCATAGGTACCAAATTACCTGGCTACAACTCTGGCCATAGGCATCAGCTTCCTGAAAGTTTCTTATCTGGAGAGTGGTTTTTTTTATAGTCCCCATCACTTTGTCTGGAAGAGTCAGCAAGCTACAAGCATTGGTTTATTACTCTCCATACCTACAGTTGGTTTTGTTTTTGGTTTTTTTTTTTTTGCAACATGGTGGTGTTCCATACTCCCTAAGTTCATGCAAAAGTTTCCTTTTTTTCTTGTTCTGTCATGAGCAAGAGGGAGTAGCTTCTGGGATCTTGACCCAGTCTCACAGAGGTCATCATAGGCCCATGGCTTACTTTTCACACCAATTAGACTCCATTGCCCAGATACTCCCTGCTTGTTTGAAGGCTGTGGTGGCGACTGCAGATCTGGTTGAGATGGCTCAATCTTTCATTTTGAGTCAAAATGTACATTTATATAGCTCACATTCAGTTATGACTTTGTTGACTCATTCAAAATCTCAGTTGCTGTCTCATGCACGACTCATTTGCTATGATCACTTACTTACTGGTCAGCAAAATGTGATTATCCATCGGTCCTCTCCTTTGAATCCAGCATCATTGCTGCCCATTCCAGATGATGGGGGGCCCTCATGTTTGTGAAGAAGCAGTGCAACAGGCTGCCAGATTTTCGCCCTGATGTTTGATACTCTCATTCAAAATTCAGACGTCATCTTTTTTTTTTTTTGTGGATGGCTCCTATAGTTGGAAGCCTTCAGGGGCTTTGATTACTAGGTATGCCATATGTTCTCCTTTTCAGGTAACTGAGACTGCATATCTTCCTCTACAGTGCAACTCAGCCCAAATAGCAGAGTTTGTGGCATTAACTAGAGCATATCATAGGGCCAAAGATGTTACTGCCACTATTTAGACAGATTCTCAATATACCTTTGGCGTTGTGCACAATTTTAGAGCTATTTGGAAGAGTCAAGATTGTCTTCTCTCCTCAGTGCCTCCTATTAAGATTTCGAAATGTGTACAAGAATTACTAATGGCTTTGTTCTGGCCCAAACAGCTAGCAGAGGTGAAATGTTCTGGATGTTCCAAAGAAGATTCCCTTGAAGCAAAAGCAATGCCCTTGCAGATGCTGCAGCTCGGGGGGTGGCTCAGCCTTTGTCTCATGACACAAATAACTATTTTGCTTTTCTTCACAGGTCCCTGATCTAGTGCCTTTTGCTAAACTTTGTACATTAGAGCAAGAGGCAATCCCAGACATGCACTGTGACAGCGACGAGGAGGCACTTGATGGTTTATGGAGGGGCCCAACTGCATAACCTGTTGCCTTTCTTGGCTAGGGCGATACATGCCCGTTCCCCCTTCCAGTAAGCCAGGAGTAATGAAACAAATTCTCTTGTTAGTGGGCTGCTAAGTTGGGGCTGCATACTTTGTGAAGAATCAGAGATATAGAAACACATTTTAACACCTGTGAATCTGGCAGAAAGAAGCAGCCAAGCTGCAGATGGCATGACCCGTGATGTTTTGACTGCAAGGCACCGCAGCCAACGGAACAACACAAAACTGGCACGTCTACGGAAAAAAGAAAGGCAACGATGCTGGGAAAGGAGAGGGTGGTAGGGGATTTTGGCCAAGGCCCAGTGAAGCAAGTCGTAAAGGTTCAAAAGAGCATAAAGAAAATTGTATACATACCCAAACTATGACAAGCATTCAGGGAAGGACGAGCTTGAGGCATACCCAAGCTGTCTGGGGTGTCAGTCTGCCTTCCCAATACTCTGCTACTGATTGCATCACTAACATGAGATCTTCTTAGTGTTTGGGTACTTGCCAGGTCCTTGTGGCCTGGATTGGCCTCTGTTGGAAACAGGATGCTGGGCTTGATGGACCCTTAGTCTGACCCAGCATGGCAACTTCTTATGTTCTGTACACTGAGTACGAACTGTCAATAAAGAATTTGATCGGTTGCCTTTTATACACGGGGAAAACCCACCCTTGGTGACCCCAACGTGATTGCCAGGCATGACCTGGGCAGAAAGATATAGAGTAACCTTGGCAGAGACATCCGAGAGGAATCCCTGACGGTAAGTTAAACCATATGAAGACAACTCCAAAAGGACCAGAGGTTGTAAGTATAAAAATTTCTTCTTCTTTTTCTTTTGGGGACGCCCACTGATCCTCAGATTATCTCTGACTTTGATATATAAGATTCAGTATGTGTGATTCTACTTTGTAGGTATAGTTTGTATAGCATTTACTTTAGATAAAAAGCTTGTATTAGAACATAACAGAAAAATGGTTTAAGGCAGCCAAATCTAGTCCCCTTTTATGCTGGCCACAGGAAGGTTCCCTACCAGATGTCTTGCTTTCAGGACTCCGATGTTTTCTACAAGAACATAAGACGGGTAAATCTCTTGAGAGACATTTGCAAATTTTAGAAGTATGGGATTTAGTAAGAGAAAGTAAAGATAAACTGACCAGTCCGCCCCCGTATGATCAATCAGGACTCGCCGAGGCAGTCGCCATAAAAAGTCCGGTTTCAGGGTCAGACACAGCCCCGCTGTATCCCAATTTACCATTTATGGTATCAAATGATGCCCTCAGGAAAGGCATCCCTGTTGCCTGCGGTTATAAACCTGTTCCCGCTCCTAAGCCTGTTTCAGTTTTGTAGGGACCAGAGGGTTGCCTATATCTTTTCTCCCCTTTAGGGTTACCATTCTGGAATTATTGGAAGCAAGGTAGGAGAAAGGACTAAAAACCTCTGTCCGTAGGGTAAGAGCCCATAGAGGAAAAGAGGATTGGATTTCTTACTGGAATATGCAAGCAGATAAGGCAGCTCAGGAAGTGGCAGCTAGTTTACTGCTCGACCTGATGTTCAGGAGGTCATTTCTTAGCACCCATCACTGCAACCTCAGCATGGGAGACCCAGGGATGTGGGAAGCTGGGATATCTGCTACTCTCCAAGTGCTTTGCCATGCATTCCCATGTCTGCTTTACACCTTATTTTACACACATTGCACTACCCTGAACACCTGTCTGCTGCTGTGATGTTTTTACAAGTGTCCACTCACTTATGGGCCCCAAATTTGGAGGAAAACACTGATTTTGTTAAAAATTGCATACATTATGTTTCCACTCCCCAAGCGGGGACGTTTGGCAGTACGTCAGGGCCCATTTCTGGAATGGCATGCAGACTCTACTGATAGGGATACCGATGTTTGCTAGTGTTAGCCTGCCCCTTCTCCAGGTGGGTGAAGACGAACCCCTGGAGAAATGAAATGGCAGAAGTCATGGCACAGAAACTGCTAACTCAATTAATACCCCGATTCGGGCTTCCTGCCCTATAGGTACAGATAATGGTTCACATTTTCGCAATGAATTGCTCTCACTGCTAACTCAGGATCTCCGAATTAAGGGCCGCTTTGTTTCTGTTTACCATCCCACCTCTAATGGTCTGGTAGAATGGATTAAAGATCTTCTGAAAATTCAGATAAGAAAAACTCTCAAGGCTTTACCTAGGACATGGCTGCAGGCTCTGCCCTCAGGAATTCACCTATGAAATGAACAGGCTTGACCCCATTCCAGCTCTGGACTGGGCGCCCCATGCACCTGCGAGGCCACCTATATTCTCCTGATGTAACTATACCCCGATATGTTGTCTCCTGTGCTTCTGGTTTGCAGAAGGTTTTCTGGGAGCTGCAAGCCCAACAACTGGAAACTGATTGGTCACCACCTCCAGATTGCTCTACCTATACCCAAGGGGATTTGGTCTAGTGCAAGAATTACTCTCACAAGATGTGGAAAGATCCTGTCCATGTGGGACCTCGTGAGCTTCCATTGCTCACCCCCATCGGCAGCACAGCTAGAAAGAACAGAACCTTATTACCATCTCACAGACATTCATCCCTGTCCATTTGTCCAGACAAGATGAGAACATAAGAATATAAATTATGCCATACTGGGTCAGACCAAGGGTCCATCAAGCACAGTATCCTGTGGCCAACAGTGACCAACCAAGTCACAAGTACCTGGCAAGTATCCAAACATTAAATAAATAGATCCCAAACTACGACTCCTTATTGATTAATAGCAGTTTATGGACTTCTGCTCTAGGAACTTAACCAAACCTTTTTTAAACCCAGCTACACTAACTGCCATAACCATATTCTCTGGCAATTAATTCCAGAGCTTAGTTATACATTGAGTGGAAAATAATTTTCTCCAATTCGTTTTAAATGTGCTACTTGCTAACTTCATGGAGTGCCCCCTAGTCCTTGTATTATCCAAAAGAGAAAATAACCTATTCACATTTACCTGTTCACGTCCTTTCATGATTTTGTACACCTCTATCATATCCCCTCTCAGCCATCTTCTCCAAGCTGAACAGCCCTAACCTCTTTAGCCCTTCCAGGCCTTTCTCTTTCATGTTTTTGGCCACTGGTGGGATGGGATTGCCCCGTGACCTCTCTCTATATCTTTGGCCAGCAGCCAGGGGTTAGCGTAGAGATTTTACTGACTCTATGGGTCACCGCCTAGTTCACCTAATGGAAATGCTGGCCCTGCTACCTCTGGAGAACTGCCTTTATGGTAAGCCAGCTTGCTTTCCCCATGGATGCCAGATAATACTTTTTTTTTACTGTATAACCATTCTATCTTGCAAAACAAATAGCATCAACATTATAGACTTTTTTTTTTTATAATAGATATAAAACTAATAGCTTAGCTTAAAACCTTGTTCCTGGATTGTGCTAAGTTTTCCTTTAATTATACTGATCATAAGATCATCCATGTAGTGATCTGGTTCTGAAAAGTGCTCCCCCCCACAGAGGTGATGCTATGGGAAAACACTTTGGAACCAGAGCAGTGCATCAATGATCTTAAGATCAGAATAAAGAAAATGTTAAACAATCCAGGAACGAGACTTTTAAAGTTAAAATAATCAGACACTAGAACTGACAAGAAAGGATTCAGCAAATGGCTGGGTTTCTTAACCCATTATGAGCCATGAAATTATACTGCCTGTCACCTTCAGAGCACCCATCTCTCCCTCCCCTCCTTTCCCAGTTCCCGGCTCCCTCCACACTATCATTTGAAATGCCCTTTATGATTCATTTATATTTCCGAGTGAATGTCGTCTTTAGTTCATTTGAATTGTGACCTGAAGAAGAGAGTATTAGCGCCTGAAAGCTAGTCAAGAAATACCTTTTTATGGACTAGTTAAATTAATTGCCTTCTACGGTATATATATCTTTTTTTTAACCTTTACTTGCGTGCAAAAATAGCTAGAGCCTGGTGTGTATCACTGTTACCACTAGGTGGCGGAGTTGCCCAATGGATGGTACACCACACCCTTTCCCCGTTAAGCACAGGCTGTGATTGATTCTTTCTATCCTGCTGGCTCCCTAATTAGAAGGACCTCAGGTAGGCTAAGTTGGTCTTTGAGTCTCTATTACTCAGAAACCCCTCACACGAGCATTGCCGAGCCTGTACGTGCCAGCCTTTTGTAGCTCTTAAGAAGAAAGCTTGAAGGCAGAAAGAGGGCGATGTCCAACATCTGCCACTAAAAAGCAAAGGGGCTCGAGGAAGAGTGCCAGGGCAAAATGAGTTAATATTAGTTTTTGTTTTTGAATAGGAGGCTTACTTTTTTTTTTATTTAATAAAACTTAATTGCACGCTTCTTATCAAAGAGGTTCTCATCCCAGTCCTTCGGACACACCCTCCCTAGCCAGTCAAGTTTGCAGAATATGCACAGTGAATATGCATGAGACATATTAGCACGCACTGCCTCCATTATATGTAAATCTCAGTCATGCATATTCATTGGTGGATGTCCTGAAAGCAGCGTGACTGGAGTGCCCTGAGGGTCCTGTTTGAGAACCCCTGAAGTAAAGAAGACATGGTATAATAATGATCACCCAATAGCCAATCCCACCAAACCCTCCCCAAATCATCACATAACCTTATATACAACCCTCATCTATTCTCCAACACATATTAATAACAACTAAAACCATAAAATCATCCAAAGAACATTCATTACCCCCCCCATCCCCGCCTCCCCCTACATCCCTGTTCCCCTTCCCCCCACCCCCTCCATCGTCCCTCTACCTTTCAATCATTGCTTATATCCAGTCACCTTGTTAATAGTTAATTGTTAATAGTTAAAAAAACTTCTTTCCTCTACTCTCCTTAAGAGTTAATTATGTAACCACCTGTCTCAAGTTGACCTAGTTTTCTTACTGTTTGCCTTACATCAAATTATTGTAAAGCTTGTTGCTATGTTATGTTACATTGTGAACCGGGGTGATGTTTTTAACGTGCCCCGGTATATAAAAAAATCTTTAAATAAAATAAATAAATTCATTATCTGTCCTATTATAAGGAAGTCCCAACCATATATTGCCCACACATCAAATAACATAGCCTAATCACACCAGTTTCTTGTACTTTAAATAATTGACCTCAAGTCTCACCTCAAGATTGTGCGGAAAGGATAAAATGCAATGTCTGTATATGTCATTATGCCATTTCAATCTATTAATGTACAGATGTACACAGAATGTGCTGTTCAGGAAATGTGCAGTGTTTTTTTAGTATTTGCTAAGTAGTCCTTGCGCAATGTGATTACCTAAGAAATTGTCTTTATTTCAAAGTCTGCACTGCATGGGTTTGCTAATAAAGTGCTGACTGATTTGAAAACACTAATTTCTGTTTATGTGCTTTCATTGTGTGCTTTAAGTGATTATGGTTCTGAAGGTTAAAGGTTTGCTATCCACATGACCATGCACGCTACAAAGGGCTGCCTCATTCCAATAGCGTTTCGAAGGAGCATGCGAGACCAGATGGGCTATGGCAAAACAATTAGGCTGAGTCCATATGAAGGGCGGGAGAATGGGTGCTCTGTGTTGAGTGGCTGCGTTCCCAGTTTTCCAGTACACTTTTTAGGGCTGCTTAGAAATGTTCTCCTGCCCTTAGGGCAGTCGTTAATTTATGAGTGTTAAATGTGCAGACTGGGCGCACAATTTACTCGAGGTATCGCGGGTGAAAAACTAATAGCACAACTAACATGCATTTGCATATGATGAGCGCTATTTGTTTCCGGGGGAGGTTGGCTGCACGTTTTCATCGCCTACTGGACAAATGTTTAAAACATGCATCTGAAGGCCTGATAAACAGTGCTTTCGGCCAAGCACATTTTACAGATTTGCCCTGAATGAAAGCTGCCTGTCTGCTGGTAAGGAAGACAGGCAGAGATGAATAAGAAGCTTCTTACTGGGGTCCTACACTGTAGCCTCTTGTTGCCTTCTTCACCCAGCATGCCGTTTGGTTCCTCCACCTCACATGTGTCTGTATGTTACATGCTGACTGCCTTCATGGCCAAAACATTATACAGTGTGCCTGCACATCTTGGGTGCTGTGAAGCCTAAATTGAACTCAGCAAGACACAAAAACATTTTTTTTCTGGCCTATTATTTTGGTAGGGAGTGCCAGGGTATGTGACCAGATACAACTGTAGCTTACCCAGTTAACCTAATTCCACGTGTACTTGCTGAGTGTTCATACATGCTGTCAGCTGCTGGGTCACAAGTAGGGATGATGAGGAATGAGGGAATACCATCTGCTGTGCAAAGTCCACGGCCAACCACTAGAGGGCCCAGAGGGGGTGCTGCTAGTGCTGGGTACCAGACTGACTTACGCTCTGGCTCCCACGCCTGTACTGGCATAGCTTGGGGGTCTGTACAAGGTATTTAAGGTAAGGATGAGCTTACAGCTAGCATCAAGATCCCAAAGGCAGGTCAGTACAGGAATGTCAGTCTGTGGAAGTGCGCCTGGTCCACAGCACCACATATTAAACACCTATCTAGACAATTAAAATCTATCTAGCTCACACACACCCCCTCATACATTCAACACACATTTCCCATAAAAGCATGTAAATACACATTTCAGACATTGTAATTTTTATAACATTTAAA
The DNA here is from genome assembly GCF_901001135.1 of Rhinatrema bivittatum. Taxonomy (NCBI): domain Eukaryota; kingdom Metazoa; phylum Chordata; class Amphibia; order Gymnophiona; family Rhinatrematidae; genus Rhinatrema; species Rhinatrema bivittatum. Next base: position 811,614,838 of record NC_042615.1, on the reverse strand, counting down.
GTAATATAAGTCAATAATTCATGATCAATTCAAATAAGTCATCCATGAAACGAATCCTATGTAGCTTTATCAACAAAGCACATGCTATTCAAAACCTTATCCCGAAAAGCACGAGTTGATAAAGCTACATGGGACTTTGAAAAGATGTTCTATAAGAAACCTCTTAGGAACCAGGATCACTTTCCAGGTGAAAGGATTTGTCAAAACCGGGACGAGACGAAATGTCCCAAACCCGGAGCTGGGAGGGTCCGGCGGGTCAAACAGTCATCAAGCCACTGCAAAACAAACAAACAAACAAAAAAGCTCTTCCGAGGAGAGATCCACGTGCCGCCTGCGTGCAGAGCACCTTTTCCAGGGGCTCAGCAGATGAAGTAGCTATATACCATTTTATGTATTTTTATTTCTCTAATCTATTTTATTTCGTTGATTTTATATTTCTCCGTAAACCGGTTTGACAAAATTTTATTTTTAAAAGCGGTATATAAATACTTTTAAATAAATAGATGAAGTGATCCACGCGGCCAGCAGGGCCTGCTGACGTCAGCAGGGCCCATCAATACCGCTCCGCTCACAGCGAACTCCGGACTAATGAAAATCCAATGCGCGCGGCCGCTGCGCGTAAGTAAGTGCTCCATTAAAAATTAGAAAATCAAATCCCAGGACAGCTTCTTTTCTCTTCCCTATTGATTTCTTCCATTACAGAAATATTGCTGCTATAGCTGACATTTGTGTGCCCAGCAATCTCAACATGTTTCCTCGGGCTGCCTGTCGATAGCTTTGTTTTGGCAGGCGGGCTCGCTTGCTCCCCCCGCCCCGGTGCTGAGGAGGGAACTGCGGTGGGCAGATGAGACCAGTTCCCCCAGGGCCGGGGACTCATGGGCTGGAGAGGGAGGTCGCCGAGCAGAAATGTGCCATCGCTCTTCTTATGTGGTTATCCTAGTGAGAGAGGGCTTTGCAACTTTTTTTTGTTTGGTTGGTTTTTTTAGCTGTGTGGTTTGTAGTGCTGAACTATAATAGTGCCCCTACCCAGGGCCGGCGGAAGCACTAGGCGAACTAGGCGGTCGCCTAGGGCGCCAGCTTCCCGGGGGCGGCACTGCCCCGGTAAAATTAAGAGAGCCGCGCTCAGCCGCTGCCCCAGTAAAATTAAAAAAAGCTGCATTAAGCCGCCGCCCCCCCGATAAAAATAAAAGTGCCACTGCCGGCAGCCCGCCCCAAAAGACCCATCTGACCTCCCCCAGCGGTTCGCGTGCTCCCGGTCTCTCCCGCTGCTCTTTCTTCCCTGCTGCCGTTGCCGCCGGGCTATCAGCACGTTCAAGCCCAGCGGGAACGGCAGCAGTGCAAAAAAAGCTGTGGCATCCGCGGCTGCCCTTTTCTTCCTCCCGCCCCCCCTGACCCGGAACAGGAAGTGATGCGCGGGAAGGAGAAAGAGCGGTGCCGCATGAAAAAAATAGCGGCGACAGCAGCATTGGCCCCCGAGCAATTGAAGCAGCCGGTAATCGGGAAAGGAGTCAGCAGCATGAGCCTCCCGCGGCCGATGGGATTCTTCCTTCTTGGCCTGCGGGGGCTGGAGGAGGAGGCTGTTGCAGCTACCATTTGTGCTGGGGGGGGGGGAGGAAGTGAGTGAGAGAAAGAGAGAGAAGCAGCCAGCCTGCCTGTGTGTGATTGAGAGAATGTGTGTGTGATTGAGAGCCTGTGTGTAAGTGAGAGAATGTATTTGATCGAGAGCCTGTGTGTGTGATTGAGAGAAACTGGTTAGAGAGCTGATGTATGTGTATATGTGAGAGACAATGAAAGTGACTGCTCAAGGAGATGACTGATGTGTGAGACAGTCAGGGATGTGACTGATGTGTGTGTCTGTGTGTGTGAAAGAGAGAAAAAGCATGGAAGTGAGAACTCTGGGTATGTGAGAAAGCATGGGAGTAAGAAGCCTGGTGTTGTGGGGGTGTATGTGAAAGAAAGCATTGGAGTGAGAAGCCTGATTATGTGAGAGAGAGCATGGGAGTGGGAAGCCTGTGTGTGTGTGCATGTATGAGAGAGAGACTGGTTGGTAAGGTGACGGTGTGACTGGTGTGTATGTGAATGTGAGAGAGAGAGAATGTGATTCAGGGAATGAGAAGCCTGTGCACCTGGAGAGCGAGCATGGAAATGAGAGAGAGACTGGTGTATGTGTGTGTGTGTGTAACAGAGAGAAAGTGATTATGGGAATGAGAAGTCTGTGCATGTGAAGAGAGTGAGCATGGGAGTGAGAACCTGGGTGTGTGTGAGACACAGCATGGGAGGGAGAAGCCTGTATATGTAAGACAGAACAGGTGACTGGTGTGTGTTTGTGTGTATGTGAGAGAGAGAAAGAAAGTGATTATGGGAATGAGAAGCCTGTGCATGTGAAGAGTGAGCATGGGAGTGAGAAAGCTGGGAGTGTGTGAGATACAGCATGGGAGTGGGAAGCCTGTGTGTGTGTATGCATGAGAGAGATCAGGTGACTGGTGTGTGTGTTTGTGTATGTGTGTGAGAGAAAGAAAGTGATTATGGGAATGAGAAGCCTGTGCATGTGGAGAGAACAAGCATGAGAGTGAGAGACTGGTGAGTGTGTGTGAGAAAGAGAAAGTGATTATGAGAGTGAGAAGCCCATATATGTAAGTGGAACACGGGAGTGGGAAGCCTGTGTGTGTATGGCATGAGAGAAACTGTTCAGGAAGGTGACTGGTGTGTGTTTGTCAAAGACTGTTTGGGAGATGATTGGTGTGTGAGAGACAGAAACTGGTCATGGGGGCATGACTGATATGGTGTGTGTGTGAGAGACATGGGCCTTAAGGAAGAGGACCATGAGTATAGAGCTTAGCCACTACTGCTGCTTGCTACAGCCTGCATGGAAGAGGAGTAAGAGAGCTGCTGGAGGGGGTAAGTAAAGATGGCTTTTTAAGTTTATTTTTCTTGATTGACTGCCATTTTATTTATTTAATATTATGTGATGTGTCTACTTTTTTTGTTTGAGCAACAAGTATAGCTTTGGTTTATGTTTATTTTATTTATTTTTATTTATTTATTTATAAAAGTTTCTATACCGTCGATAAGACAAATCATCTCAATGGTTTACATGGCATAAAAATGTCAAATATGTGTTCTGTTATAAATACAGACTTCGTTATTTTCATTAATGCACAATGTAAGTTAATTGTGTGTGGGGGCGGGTGGGGGGGGGGGGGCGGCATAGCTGACGTTTCGCCTAGGGCGCCTAATACCCTTGCACCGGCCCTGCCCCTACCCTCCCCCACCCAGCAGCTACTGGGGCTGCCGAGACCATGCGGAGTTCCCGCCGGTGACCTCCGTGGCGTGAAAAGCTGCGGCGCACCATCAGCCAAGGGGGGCACTTCTTATGCTCGTCTGCTACCTGGCCTGCAGGGGGATCTGGCGGGCCTTAACCGCCCCTACTTGCCGTGTGGTGTCTCAGGCTGATTATGCTTGGCTAACGATGATCATCACACGTATATCTTGGAGAGATGCCTTGTTTCCCCGTGGCTAGTAAAAAAAAAAATGGCTATGAGCCCTCTCTCTGGTCGTGCACCTACTATTTTATTTCTTTCGGCGTGGCAGCATCGTACACAGCTGCCCAGTGATCCAGCTCAAGGAGGAAGGTTTAAGGCCAGGCCTGGATTTCTGACAACCCCCACCTTGTTCTGGTACCTTCAGCACTGATTTCACGTGGCAGGCGTAGGGACTACAAATCCCACAATGCAACGGCATGCAAGTTAAAAAAAAACAACAAAAAAAAAAACAGGACTGGCAAACGACTCCTTCCATGAACTGGATCACTTGGCAGCTCGAAGTGTCTTGTTCTTCAGCTTTTGCTTCAAATTGGAACCTGCCTCTGGCGGGCTTCTCCCGCTCTCAGCCTTCATTCATTCACAACTGCCTTGGAAAGCGGAGGGGGCTTCCTCCATTTTTAACCTGTTTCTTCTCCCACTCCCCCATCCCCCACCTGTCTCAGTCATCACAGCCACCATCCTTGGCAAAGGGGCCCCACAGGCTGTGGCTCCATCCAGAGCCTGGTATGCATGCACCCCACGTCCAGCACGCCGAGGGCTGTCGTTGGGCAGTGTCTGGGACTCCCTGCCCCAAGGGACTGTGCGTGCCGTGGACTGGCTCCGTGTCACAATAAACGGGCTAATCCAGTCCTGGTTTTACTCTATTGCACGTGTGAGGTTTAGAAAGGCAGACTAAACAGTCAGGTACATTGACTTAGACACCCCCCCTTCACTTTAAAGGATCTACAAGTCCCTGCATACAGTCGGGCAAATACCAAGCAAAACAGCCTCAAAAACGTATCTCAGTTACAGAATGCACAAAACAGACAGACACAAGCAGCAATGGAACGTGAAGACAAATAACTTCTTATAGATTGACCCTGACACAGGCTGGGTCCGTTGTCATAAGAACAGAAGTGCCATGCTGGGTCAGACCAAGGTCCATCTGACTTTGGCCCATCCAGGACACAAGTATCCAGCAGATCCCCTAAAAGTGGACCTAATTCCTGTTACTCACGCCCAGGGCTAGCAATAACTTTCTTTTATTCTCCCTGGCCGATAATGTGTCATGGACTTTTCTTCCAGGAGCTTATCCAAGCCTCGTTTAAAGCCCCGTCATGCTACTCGCTTTCACCACGTCCTCTGGCAAAGGATTCCGCAGTTTGATAGTGAGCTGCACGCAAAAGTACTGTCTACGATTTAAGTCTGCTGGTTGTTAGTTTCACAGAGTATCCACTTGTTTTAATATTTTTTGACAGAATAAATAACCATTCCTTATTTACCTGTTCCACGTTCATGATGTCCTGTCCCCTTTCGGCCGTCTCTTTTCCAAGCTGACGAGTCCTGGCCTGCGTAAGCCTCTCATCATAGGGGAGATGCCCCATCCCCTTTAGCATTTTTGTCGCCTTCCTCTGCACCTTTTCTAGTTCCGCTGGGTTTTTCTTGAGATCGGGCGAGCAGAACTGCACCGAGTACTCAAGGTGCAGTCGCACCATGGCTCGATACAGAGGGAATATGATAATTTCTGGTTTACTTCTCCATTGCTTTTCAGATCATTTCTTTTGTTTTGATGACACATTGTCCAGAAGGATTTCAAGGTCCTTTTCCTGGATGGTGAGACTCCCAATACAGAACCCAGCATCATCGGGTACCTGCAGGTTTTGTTTTTTTTAAATTTAGATTTATATTCCACTTTTTGCACTTTTTCAGCGATTACATTCAGGTACTGTAGGTATTTCCCTATCCCCAGAGGGCTTACAATCAAGGTCACATGGAGCAACAGCAGGACTCAAACCCTGGTCTCCTGGTTCATAGCCCACTGCTCTAACCACTAGGCTACTCCTCCACTCCATTATCTTTCCCTATGTGCATCACTTTGCACTTTTCTACATTAAATTTCATCTGCCATTCACTTGCCTAGGCTCCTAGTCTCACAAGGTCCTTCTGCAGTTCCTCGCCATCCACTGCTGTTTTACAAATCTTAATAATTTTGTGTCATCTGTAGATTTGATCATCTCGCTTGCCGTTCCTTTTTCCAGGTCATTTATATGTTAAGTAGCACAGGTCCCAGTACCGATCCCTGTGGTACTCCAATAAGGACCTGCCTTCGTTAGGAAAACTGACCATTTATTTTAACCCTACTCTCTGTTTCCTGGTCTTTTAATCAGTTACCAATCTACAATAGGACAGTGCCTCCTATCCCATGACTTTTTAACACTCTGTCAAATGTATTCTGAAAACCCAAATATATTATATTAACCAGCTCACCTTTATCTACATGTTTATTTACATCTTCAAAAAATTCTAAAGATTGATAAGGCAAAACCAACCCTTGCTAAAACCATATTGACTCTTCCCTACTGAGCCATGTTTATCTATGTGGCAGTGATTTTAAGAATAGCTTCTACTATTTTTCCTGGCAATGACATCAGGCTCACCACCGGTCTATAGTTGCCCAGATCAGCCCTGAGCCCTTTTCAAAACTTGGCATCATATTGGCCACCCTCTAGTCTTCAGATATTGTGGTTGTTGTAAATGATAAGTTACACATTTTTTATGTATTTAGACATTTTATATACCGTCATTCCATATAAAAGATCACATTACTGATATCATGTTAGCAATTTCATGTTCCAGTTATTTTACAACTCTGGGGTGGATGCCATCTGGTCCTGGTGGTTTGTTGCTCTTCAGTTTGTCAATTTAGGGCCCAATATTAAGTGCCACTTAGCTAGACAAGTTCTGAATTATCCAGCTATGTGGCAGTGTTTCAATATTTGGCGGCGTTCGGCAGCCACAACTTAGCCAGATAACTATTTATCCAACTAAGTAATCTGGCCAAGTGGTAGGGGTGGGAGGGGGCATTCCAGGGAGTGGTTACTTATCTGGATAACTTAGGCCGATGCAGTAAAGTGCGATCAGCTGAATGCACAGTTTTACCTACACTTAAATGCACATTTTGTGCAGGTAAACATTACTTCCGATGCAGGAAGGAGTTTTATCTGCACAAAATGTGCGTATAAAAATGTGCGCTCAGCTCAGCACCCTGACATAGAAATTCCATGCAAATGAGAGCATAAAGCATTTCCCTCCCAATGCAGAGAGGTGCACTGGCGGTTACGTTTCATTGCCCGCAGCAGGATCCCGCGAGCAACGGCACTCACCTCCCGTCCAGCGCCTCCCTCTGCAGCATGATGCCACCAGCCTTATGCTGTCACTCTCCGCGCCTGGGAAATGTCGATGACACGCGGCAGACGCCGCCACTCTCTTCCTGCTTCCTAGGTGCGTGTGCGCATGCAATCCAAAGGGGCCTGCGGCGGGAAAAGCTTGTGGCGCCCTCGGATGATATCACTGTCGCTTGCCCTATAAAAGCGCTCTCAGCCACTTCCACGTTGCCTCAGCGAGGTCTCCTGGCTCCTGTCTTGTCCTGTTTAAAGTTTCCAGTCTTGCTTAAGCCCGCACTTCTGTTCAAGTCTTCACTCTTCAGCCCGGCTCCCCCGTCTCACTCTGCTCCAGCCTTCAGCCTTGCTCCATTCCAGCCTTCAGACTCACGCTGTGCACGCCGTCAGCCTTGCCTTCGTCAGTTTTTCAGCCTCAGCCCTGTCTCTGACAAGTCCACAGCCTTGACCTTGTCTTTGTATAGACTCGGACTCTGTCAAAGCCTGGCTTATGCCAACGCTTGATCACCTGCTGTTGGCCCACAAGGTTGCGCCAACTGCGCCTCGGCAAGAGAGGCCCACGCTCGCATCCTTTGCAACACTAGCTGAGCGCACATTTTCTTAACACTAGAAACTTTACTCCTGGTCAGAGGTGGAGTAACATTTCTAATTCTGGATCCGATGCCGGAGTTTCACCCGTACTCGGGAGGGTTCGCAGAAGAGGCTCGACCGTGCATTTATTTTTTAAGTCTAACTCTGGTTAAGTTAGACTTGTCTGGCTAATTTAGTTGGTCAAGTTAGACCTAAAGTTAGCTGAATAAACTTACCGGCTAAGTGAAAGTTATCTAGGTATATTCAGTGATGCGGCCAAGCCCTGAATATCCCAGCTAACTGGCTAATTTTAAAAGGAACGCGCTTGCACCCATAAGCGCGCGTATCGACACGAGAGCGGAGATACGCTGCAATTTTACATTGTGCGTGCAAGTACGTGCTTACTATTTAAAATGCCCCTGCTGTGTGTATGTGGGCGCGTGATCTTAAGAGGCGGCTTGAGTAAATGTCCCGCGTGTATTTCCGCTAGGGCTTTAGCGACTTTTACGTGCGCATGCAGGCGGATTTTAAAAGAAGCTCGCGCGAAGGAAAAACCAGTTTTTCAGATTAGTCCACCAGTTTGTAGAGTTGACATTCAGGTCTTCAAGACCCCTCTGGGTCTTCATCCTGTAAGCCCCCACTTGACCCCGAACCTTCACGCTGTGCTGAAAGCCCTAAAACCTGAGATCTCTAGATTTACTCCTCATCGGGGCCTGCAGTAAAGTTACGCGGATAACATGCGGGCACGCGCCATGCTCGGCTTTTTTAAAATTTGGAGTTACCCACGTAAGTCTTAGCCCCGACCCGGAACACCCATGCCCCGCCCCCTTATACTTGATGCGCGCATGGCTCTGTACGCGCGTACTTCGCAACTTCTTAAAATTCGCGTTGCTCACTCACGGCCCTTACACGCGTAAGTAGCCATTTTTGCATAAGCAATGCTTTTAAAATCTACCACTAAATTAGCTGGATATGTTTATCTGGATAACTTTCCTAACCAGATAACTTTTGAATAGGGGCTCCTAATCTATTGTATCCTCTATTGTCACAGATATTTGTTTTAATTGTCAGAATCTCCACCATTTAAGAATGTTTTAGGTGTGGGTATGTTCCCAACATCCTCCTCAGCAAAAGATAATGGACTCTCTATGATCACACAGGAAGTACATTGCTGCGGACGATTTCCCTTAGGCCAAGGTGGAGTTGACACAACTTGCAGGGAGGAGCTCTGCAGACCTGGTCAAGGCAGAAGCCCAGCTGGAGCTGCGCCTATACCAGCCCATGATCCCCTCGGGTTGAGCCTTCAGGTGCCGGGACCAGCAAGTCTTAGGTGGGGGCCTCTGCAGATGGAGAGATCTGTCAAGGTCACTGGGTTGAAGCAAGAATGGATGAGGTGAATCCGGAGACAGGTTATGGTTGGAGACAGGTGGCAAGCAGGAAGGTCCAGGAGTCAGGTCAAGGTCAATACCAGGTATTCGTTCATAGGGAAGAAGAGATGGATAGGCAGGGCAGGAAGGCAAGGAGCAGAACGTCAAGCGAAGAACACACTGAAGAATCGAAGAAGGACATCAGACACTGAAGACAAAGACAAGGACCTCAAGAACTGATGATGAAGACAAGAACCACTGGAACAGGAAGCAGAACATGGAGAATGAAGACATGGACTGCTGAGGCAACTCACGCTATGTAACACTGGAAGACCTGTTGCTGAGGCAAGTTGAAGCTGAAGTGCCTTAGACCGATGTCATCAGTAAGAGCCCTGGGGTCCTTTTAAATTCTGGCCTGAGGTGCGCAGGCAAGCCTAATGAGGCCATATTGCGCAGAAGTCGGCGGTGGTGGCAGCAGTGAAGAAATCAGTGGCAACCTCCTGCTGCGCCTATCACAATCGAAGACATGATGGGTTGGACGGCGGCCTTCTGCCACGTTCAGGGAGATGTCAGCAGCAAGTAAAAACAGTGGAGCCTGGCCAAGAGGTGAGAGCAGCAGTTCATGAGATTAGCCTGAGAATCGCCAATTGCAACATATATCTTATGGCTGATATTCAATAGGCTGTTTAGTGGACAAGTTATCCGGCTAAAGTACATGTAGCTAGATAACTAAAAAACCTAACTGGCTATATTTGAATATAACTGGTAGGTTACATAGTTATCCAGTCTACGTAGTGCTGTCAGAAACGGTCAAAACAAAAGAAATGAGGGCCAGTGGAGCAATCCCCTCCCTCTCCCCCAAAACGTAATACAAATTGCTCTGTTGGGCCGTGCTATGCTACGCCGGGCTTAAAACTGGTCTGGGGGGAGTGAGCAGGCTTGTTGGGCATGGAGTTCCTTGTCTTCTTTCATATTCTGTGAGAGTGGTGGGCACAGGGTTGGAAGTTTACAGCATTGTTAACAGTCGATTCCCTCAAGAGCAGAGGCAAAGAGAGAGGGCAACCAAAATGATAAAAGGGATGGAACAGCTGCCCTATGAGGAAAGGCTGAAGAGGTTAGGGCTGTTCAGCTTGGAGAAGAGACGGCTGAGGGGGGATATGATAGAGGTCTTTAATATCATGAGAGGTCTTGAACGAGTAGATGTGAATTGGTTATTTACACTTTCGAATAATAGAAGGGCTAGGGGGCATTCCATGAAGTTAGCAAATAGCACATTTAAGACTAATCATAGAAAATTCTTTTTTACTCAACGCACAATAAAGCTCTGGAATTTGTTGCCAGAGGATGTGGTTAGTGCAGTTGGGTTCAAAAAAGGTTTGGATAAGTTCTTGGAGGATAAGTCCATTACCGGCTATTAATCAAGTTTATTTAGGGAATAGCCACTGATATTTATTGCATCAGTTGCATGAGATCTTCTCAGTGTTTAGGTAATTGCCAGGTTCTTGTGGCCTGGTTTGGCCTCTGTTGGAAACAGGATGCTGGGCTTGATTGCACCCTTGGTCTGACCCAGCATGGCAATTTCTTATGTTCTCGTGTGTGTGTATGAGAGGGAGTTAGAGACCAAGTGTGTGTTTGTGTGTGTGTGTGTGTATATAAAAAAGAGAGGCGGGAAGTGCGAGGGCATGTGTGAGGAGTGTGAATGCATATCTGTGTGAAGGGATTGTGAGAGTGTGTGAGAGAAGGGAGTGTGAGAGCTTGAGTGTATGTATGGTACAAGAGCTAGTGTGTGTATGAAAGTGTGTGTGAGAGCTTGTGTGTGCATGAGTGTGAAAGCATGTATCTGTAAAAGAGGGAGTGCAAGAGGGGAGTGTGAGCAAGTGTGTGTGTGTGTATGAAAGAGGAAGTGTGAGGGTTGTGTATATTTGAGAGGGAGTGTGAAACTGAGTGAATGTGTGTGTGAGAAAGTGTGAGAGCATGCCTGTGTGAGTGTGAGCATATCTGTGTGTATGAGAGAGGCAGTGTGAGAGCATGTGTGTGTGTGTGAGAGAGGAGTATGAGAGCATATGTATCTGAGTGTGAGAGAACAGAGTTTGAAAGCATGTGTATGGATGTGTGAGAGAAGATTGTGCGTGTATGTGTGTGTGTGCCAGAAGGAATGCGAGAGCATGTGTGTGTGAGAGGGTAGTATAAGAGCATTTGTGTGGATGTGTATGAGAGGAAGTGAGAGCATGTGTGTGAGAGACAGAGGGAATGTGAGTGCATGTGAGTTTGTGTGTGTGTGAGAGAATAAAGGCATGGGCATGTGTGTGTGAGAGAGGGAGTGTGAGAGCGCATTTGTGTATTTTTGAGTGTGTGGGTGTGAAATAGAGGGAGAGCATGTGTGTGTGAGAGAGGGAGTGACAGCATGTGTGTATGTGAGAAAGGGAATGTGAGAGCATGTGTAATAGGAGTGTGAGCATGCCTATGAGCGTGAAAGTATGAGTGTTGTGAAATGAAGTGTGATAGCATGTTTTTGTGTGTGTGTGTGTTTGAGAAGAGATGGTGTATGTGCATGAGTGAGATGGTGCGGGTTTGTGTGTGAGAGTATGTGTGTGAGAGAGGGAATATGAGTATATTTAACTTCTTTTACTATACCGACACTCAAGACCAGGTCTTATCGTACCGGTTTACATTAGAACAAGGGGAAAACCAATTAACGTATAGGTGGAAATGAGAAGTTACATTAAAACAGGGAGAGTAAAAACATGGATGTTGGAAGATAGGACAGAATTAAGTAATCAAACAATAAGTTAACAAAATTACAAACTATAAATTAACATAAAAACAATAAATTAGTAATACAGAAACATGGATTATAATCAGCGGAAATATATATATATATGGGAATATATACATGGAAATATACATGGAGATATACATGGTATGTCAAATGGGAGGAGTGGCGGGGGGGTGAGGGAAAAGGGTGGGTTGAGGTTGCGAGGGGAAAAGGGAAAAAGGTTGGGTGTGCGGGGAGGGAAAAAATATATATGAGAGTATATATGAGAGCATGTGAATGTGAAGGAGTGTGAAAGCATGTAAGAGAGAGCATGTGTGTGAGAGAAAAGGAGTGTAAGAGAGTATGTGTGTGAGAAGAGGGAGTGTTAGAGCATGTATGTGTGTGAGAGTGTGAGCGTGCGTGTGTGTGTGTGTGAGTGGGAGTTTGAGAGCGTGTTTATATGCGTGAGAGGTTGTGTTGCTATTAGTGAGATAACACCAGAATTTGAGTATTATTTTTCTATGGTGAGTGGTAAGGGGACATATCCTTGTTCTCCTCTGCATTCTTTGTTGGGGCAGTTTTGCGAGTGTAGGATATTGTAGAACATGGGATTCAGTTCTATCCTGTATAGTCCCAACTTCATTCCCATATAGAATAATTTGTATTGATTGATATTCTTGAATTTTAGTGGTGGTTTTACTAGATGGCTGAAACTGGACAGGGTTTTTTTTTTAAATTTAAAAGGTCCTTCTGTCTAGAGATGCCACTAGACATGCATGTCCAGCATCTTGCAACGATAGTGCAAAACGTTTGTAGCGATGCCTCCTGCTTTATGAGTGTGTGTGTGTGTGTGTGTGGGGGGGGGGGGGTGTTATCCTATCTCTACATGGAAAATAATTTGGTAAGACTGTGGCAGGCATGGAGAGAGCCATTTGACCCCCGCCAAGATCAAACTTACAGGATAGTTTCTCTGTCACATGTCATATACAATGACATGGGAACGTAGGACAGAGATCTTTTGTGTTATGTCCAATTATGCGTTTTTATAGGATTACTCCTGGGGACCGAAACCACCTATTGGAAGCCCACTGTGAATGAACATAACATACGGAAGGTTTTGCCATGCTGGGTCAGACCAAAGGTCCATCGAGCCCAGTATCCTGTTTCTACCAGTGGGCAAACCAGGTAACAAGTACCTGACGTATTAATGACGGCAGAAAAGGACCACATGGTCTATTCAGTCTACTCAACAAGCTTCTTAAGGTAGCATTTGCCTCGCCATGCAGGTTACCCATGTATTTCTCTTAAGGGTACTAACTGCCGCTCCGTGCAGTTATCCCCAAGCTTTATGATAAGGACAGTAATATTTACTATCAAAACCAAGCAACTGTCAAACCCATAAAAAATTACTGCTAGCAACATTTTTATGGGATAAGGAGCCTTCTTCAAAATTCAGACAGTGCTGTTTGACGTGCTTTGCTTTTGCACTTGGCCAGAGAAGCAGTCCTGTGCTTTTTCCATGTCTGTGCATCAGTATCCCCAGACCATAAAAGTCGAGGCCCGTTTTGGTTGTCGTCTGAAACCAGTTCCCATAAGAACATGCCATACTGGGTCAGACCAAGGGTCCATCAAGCCCAGCATCCTGTTTCCAACAGTGGCCAATCCAGGCCACAAGAACCTGGCAAGTACCCAAATACTATGAAGATCCCACGCTACTGATGCAATTAATAGCAGTGGCTATTCCCTAAGTCAACTTAATTAATAGCCGTTAATGGACTTCTCCTCCAAGAACTTATCCAATCCTTTTTTAAACACAGCTATACTAACTGCACTAACCGCATCCTCTGGCAACAAATTCCAGAGTTTAATTGTGCGTTGAGTAAAAAAGAACTTTCTCCGATTAGTTTTAAATGTGCCCCATGCTAACTTCATGGAGTGCCCCCTAGTCTTTCTACTATCCGAAAGAGTAAATAACCGATTCACATCTACCCGTTCTAGACCTCTCATGATTTTAAACACCTCTATCATATCCCCCCTCAGCCGTCTCTTCTCCAAGCTGAAAAGTCCTAACCTCTTTAGTCTTTCCTCATAGGGGAGCTGTTCCATCCCCTTTATCATTTTGGTCGCCCTTCCCCTTTTGCATCCCTGCCATTGAAGCGGAGAGTAATGCTGCACTTACTTCAAAATCATGTAAGCTAATTGCTTGCACTCTTTTCCTCATTCCCATCCTTCAGCCTTTAGGGATCCAGTGTTTATCCCATGCCCCTTTGAAATCTTTCACTGTTTTTTTCTTCACCACCCTTTCCGTGTAGAAATATTTCCTGATGTTGGTACTGAGTCGTCCCCCCTGGAGTTCCATTTCGTGATCCCTAGTTCTACTGTTTCCTTTCCAACGGAAAAAGGTTGACGTTCATGCACCAGTAAAACTTTTGAGTCCTGGCAGGATCCCAAAGGGAGATAAGATTCCAAGCTGCTTATCTCAGGGAGAAGCAGTGGATTTCTGCAACTCCACCTAATAATGGTTTTTATGGACATTTCTTCTAGGAACTTGTCCAAACCTTTTTTTAAACACAGCTATGCTAACAGCTTCCACCACATCCTCTGGAAACAAATTCCAGAGCTTAATTATGCATTGAGAAAAAAGTTATTTTCTCTTATTAGTCTTAAATGTACAACTTAGTAACTTCATTGTGTGTCCCCCTAGTCTTTGTACTTTTTCAAGGGGTAAACAACTGATTCAGGTTTACTCGTTCCATTCCACTCATCATTTTAGAGACCTCTATCACATCTTCCCTCAGCCCTCTCCTCTCCAAGCCGTAACCTCTTTAGCCTTTCTTCATAGGGGAATTGTTCCATCCCCTTTTATCATTTTGATCACCTTTCTCTGTACCTTTTCTGATTCTGCTATATCTTTCTTGAGTTGTGGTGACCAGACCTGCACACAGTACTCAAGATGAGGTCGCAGAGGCATTAGGATATTCTCTGTTTTATTGTCCTTTCCTTTCCTAATAATCCCTAGCATTCTATTTGCTTTCTTGCGTGCTGCTGCACACTGAGCAGATTATTTCAATTTACTTTCAACCATTACACCTAGATCCTTTTCCTGAATGGTGATTTCTAATGTGGAACCTCGCACTCTGTAGCCATCATTTGGGTTACTCTTCCCTAAGTGGATCACTTTGATCTTGTCCACATTAAATTGAATTTTCCATCTGCATGTCCAGTCTCCCACTTTTGCAAGATCCTCTTGCGATTTCTCACCATCTTCTTGTAATGTAACAACTTTGAATTTTGTGTCGTTGGCATGGTTGATAACCTCACTGGTCGTTCCCATTTCCAGGTGGTTTATAAATAGGGTAAAAAGCATGGGACCCATGGACTTCTGGAAGTCAGCGGTGCAACCCGAACTACAAATCCGTGCCGGCAGAAAAAAACCCAAGGGTGGAGCTGAGAAGAAGCGCGAAACCGGTCCCGTTACTTTTACTTTACATAGAAACGGGGCTGGCGGGGGCGCGGGCCCCGCACTCGGCCTGATCTCTTTGGCGCGCCCCGTCCTGACAGGCGCCCTCTTTCTGCCGCGGCCCCGTGCCTTATTTGGCGCCTTCTGCTTCCGAGGAGGGGAAGCGTTTCGTACACGTGGGCGGCGGCCCCGTCGGACTTACCGGGTCCTGCCACTAGAGGTCGCCCTCTGCCGCTTCTAGGCTTGGGCAGGCAGAGGGGGCTCCGCAGGGCGCTTCAAAGGTAAAAAGGGAGGTGGAATAAGAGGGGGGATGTACAGCCCAGCCCCACTGGGGGTGGAGGTGAACCCCCGGAAGCGCTAACGTTTAGACGTCGAAAGAGAGAGAAATTCTTCTGCGATCCAAAACGCTGACCGGCACGCACTCGCAAGAAAAGTGAATTCATTTGGGTCCGTCTGCCTAGGAGTTTGAATACGAACCGCGGCCTCTGCTTGCTCTGCAAACTGGGCAGCCTTCTCCCGGGGGGGGGGGGGGGGGGTTACTGCGGCCCTCCTTCCCTTGCACAGCAGAGGCCTCCTTTTAGCTTTTTGGTACTTGTCCGAGTTCGACCTTTGGCCAGGTACCGCTGTGGTGAAAACGGATGCCGCCAGGAAAGGTTCAGGACCGCCCGGCACGGTAACTGCAGACTAAGAGACCCCCCCCCCCCCACCCTGCATTGCTTTTCCCCTCCCCCACCACTCACCGTGTGACCTTGAGCGAAGCACTTAACCTCCCTGCACTCAAAAACTGACGTTGCAAACCCTACTTAATGACAGGGACCTTGTGACTGTAAAAACCAGTGAACAGATTGCACTTTCTAGCTATAAATGATTATTGTAAAACCAAACAAAGTTCCTTTTAGTGGCTTTCCACTCTCTTTTTCCTGTATGGCAAAGTAATGAGGGACCCCCAGGGCAGATCTTTGGAGGGTGCGAGGCCCAGGGCAAATCAACTGCAGAGGGGCCCTGGAGCACAGAAATTATAGTGCTGGAGATGGGAGGGGTGGGCTATTGTGGGGTGGGGTCCAGGACAGTCGCCCCTGTTCACCCCCATCAAGCTTGGCCCTTGCCTGTCCCCCTGCCCCCCATTGCTTGGGTGTGAAAGGAATTAAGAGAGAGAGCAGAAACCACAGTGTGCATAACTGGGAGCCCAGCAGAAGCAGGATGATTGGGCTATCTGCAAAACCAAATCTAATCAATAAGAATCCCACCCCCCACACACCCATTTTTTAATTCTATGAGCCTCTTCCCTGAGGAAATTGCAGTGTTTAAAAGAATCTGAATGCTGCTCCTGCTCAGCCACTCCCACCCTTAATCAATCTATAAACTTGGATTGATTAAGGGCTGATCATCCTCAAAACCTGCATGGGGTTCCAGTGAAGATCCACCTTGTCTGTGCTGTATTCATGCTTCCACGTCCATCAGTAGGATGCCTGCTGAGGGCTCTGAGGAAGACCTGCTCTTCATCTGTCCGTGCTGTATCAATACGTTTAATCTATCGGTGCGATTCGTGCACAGGGCTCTGAGGAAGACCTGCTCTTCAGCTCTCCGTGCTGTATTCATGCTTTTCGCCTATCGGTGTGATGCCTGCATCCTGGGGTCACCAGCGTGCACTGCCATTTATCAAACATTAATTTTCCTTTTTGCGGTGCCTGCTGCCTCCCGGGGGGCAATCCAAGCCTTTATCGAGCCATTTACAGGAAACCCACAAAGCAACCCTCGCAGCGCTCATCGTATCATGAATAAAACTGTCCCATTATCAGATACTCAATAACAGCTCAAATTTACTGCTTAGCAGGCAGAGCATCCATATAAAAATAAAAAATAAAAAAATAAAAAGTTTTCTGAGAAAAGTCCCTCTTTGTAAAGGCAGCTGGGTCCCAGCGAAGGAAAGAAGGGCTCAGACCCAGGTCCTAGAGAGAGAGAGAGAGAGAGAAACAGCTGGCTGTTGCCTGGTTTTTGAAGCTGCCTCCCAGTGCATTGTGGTGTTTGCGGTCCCTGGCCCCTCGGCCATGTGGAAAGTCAGCACCGCACAGGTTCCACGCGGCAGCCGGAGGACGGTGCCTGAAAGCCAGGACCGGCTCGCATGCCAGCTCCGTCAGTTCCGGGGCTCTCCAAAGAAACGCCATTCGTATCACTTCCAGAGCCGGAAGTTTCATTCCATCATGACCGACTCGTCCAAAAAAAAAATAACAATTTGCTTAGCACTCTTGCTTTAGGATCCTGGCAGGGCTGCCTTGTAGGTCTGTTACTGCCTGCGGCAGGCTTCAGGTAATCCCGTGTGCTTCCACAGCTCCTGCCCCCTCCCACCCCCCTCAAAGCACACTTCCTAACTCTTACTGTCTTCCAGATTTTTACTGATAACGTTTTCTTTTAAGGACACGTTTTACTATTGCCACCGAGACCTCACCCCCCCAAAACTGCAGTCTTGTAAGGCCTGGGCATGACATTTTTACCTGCATGAAATTTTTTTAATGGACATGAAGTCTGAGTTCTTTTTGTTCTTTTTTTTAAATTATTATTATTTTTACTGACTGTCAGTAAATTTACTGACAGTAGGCAGCCCTACCCCAGCCTGTTGCTGTTCTACAGATGACTCATTAAGAAAGATTTCTGGTGCTCAGTGCTTGGGCCTCTAGGCCTGTCTGGTCATGCCGCTACCAGCTGGCCAGGTATCCAGGTGCTTGTTGAAGATTCGATTTGCCTTTTAAGTTTTCATTTGGATTACAGATAAGAGATTAAAAAAAAAACAAAAACCAGAAGAATTGCCATAAAACTGGAGCAGCTGTCTACAGGAAGGAGAGAGGATTTGTGTTACTCCTGACCCTTGCTGTAAGAGCCTAACCCCCAGACCACACCTCCTCCCCATAACTCAATACTAAGGTGTGGGGGTAGTCTGAAGGATCCCACCCACCCTCATATCACTGCAGTCTGTTCTTGGAGCCTGCGGTCTTGCGGATCAGACTGATACTTCCCCGAGTGGGATTTCAGGAGCTGGAATGAAGGGAGTAAGGTATTCACGGTGTATGATGGGAGTAAGATATTCATGGTGTATGAAGGGAGTAAAGGTATTCATGGTGTATGATGGGAGTAAGGTATTCAAAGTGTATAAAGGGGAGTAAGATATTCATGGGGTATGAAGGGAGTAAAGGTATTCACGGTGTATGACGGGAGTAAGGTATATACGGTGTATGAAAGGAGTAAAGGTATTCATGGTGTATGATGGGAGTAAGGTATTCACAGTGTATAAAGGGGAGTAAGATATTCATAGGGTATGAAGGGAGTAAAGGTATTCACGGTGTATGACGGGAGTAAGGTATTTACGGTGTATGAAAGGAGTAAAGGTATTCATGGTGTATGATGGGAGTAAGGTATTCACAGTGTATAAAGGGGAGTAAGATATTCATAGGGTATGAAGGGAGTAAAGGTATTCACGGTGTATGACGGGAGTAAGGTATTTACGGTGTATGAAAGGAGTAAAGGTATTCATGGTGTATGATGGGAGTAAGGTATTCACGGTGTATGAAGGGAGTAAGGTATTCACGATGCATGAAGGGAGTAAGGTATTCACGGTGTATGAAGGGAGTAAGGGATTCACGGTGTATGAAGGGAGTAAGGTATTCATGGTATATGATGGGAGTAAGGGATTCACGGTGCATGAAGGGAGTAAGGTATTCACGGTGTATGAAGAGAGTAAAGGTATTCACGGTGTATGATGGGAGTAAGGTATTCACAGTGTATGAAGGGAGTAAGGTATTCACGGTGTATGATGGGAGTAAGGTATTCATGGTGTATGATGGGAGTAAGGTATAATGGTGTATGAAGGGAGTAAGGTATTCATGGTGTATGATGGGAGTAAGGTATTCATGGTGTATGAATACCTTACCTGTATGATGGGAGTAAGGTATTCATGGTGTATGAAGGGAGTAAGGTATTCATGGTGTATGAATACCTTACCTGTATGATGGGAGTAAGGTATTCATGGTGTATGAAGGGAGTAAGGTATTCATGGTGTATGATGGGAGTAAGGTATAATGGTGTATGATGGGAGTGAGGTATAATGGTGTATGATGGGAGTAAGGTATTCATGGTGTATGAAGGGAGTAAGGTATTCATGGTGTATGAATACCTTACCTGTATGATGGGAGTAAGGTATTCATGGTGTATGAAGGGAGTAAGGTATTCATGGTGTATGATGGGAGTAAGGTATAATGGTGTATGATGGGAGTGAGGTATAATGGTGTATGATGGGAGTAAGGTATTCATGGTGTATGAAGGGAGTAAGGTATTCATGGTGTATGATGGGAGTAAGGTATAATGGTGTATGATGGGAGTGAGGTATAATGGTGTATGATGGGAGTAAGGTATTCATGGTGTATGAAGGGAGTAAGGTATTCATGGTGTATGATGGGAGTAAGGTATTCATGGTGTATGAAGGGAGTAAGGTATTCATGGTGTATGATGGGAGTAAGGTATAATGGTGTATGATGGGAGTGAGGTATAATGGTGTATGATGGGAGTAAGGTATTCATGGTGTATGAAGGGAGTAAGGTATTCATGGTGTATGAAGGGAGTAAGGTGTCATGGTGTATGATGGGAGTAAGGTATTCATGGTGTATGAAGAGAGTAAGGTATTCATGGTGTATGATGGGAGTGAGGTATAATGGTGTATGATGGGAGTGAGGTATAATGGTGTATGATGGGAGTAAGGTATTCATGGTGTATGAAGGGAGTAAGGTATTCATGGTGTATGAAGGGAGTAAGGTATTCATGGTGTATGATGGGAGTGAGGTATAATGGTGTATGAAGGGAGTAAGGTATTCATGGTGTATGATGGGAGTAAGGTATTCATGGTGTATGAAGGGAGTAAGGTATTCATGGTGTATGATGGGAGTAAGGTATAATGGTGTATGAAGGGAGTAAGGTATTCATGGTGTATGATGGGAGTAAGGTATTCATGGTGTATGAAGGGAGTAAGGTATTCATGGTGTATGATGGGAGTAAGGTATTCATGGTGTATGATGGGAGTAAGGTATTCATGGTGTATGAATACCTTACCTGTATGATGGGAGTAAGGTATTCATGGTGTATGAAGGGAGTAAGGTATTCATGGTGTATGATGGGAGTAAGGTATTCATGGTGTATGAATACCTTACCTGTATGATGGGAGTAAGGTATTCATGGTGTATGATGGGAGTAAGGTATTCATGGTGTATGAAGGGAGTAAGATATTCATGGTGTATGAATACCTTACCTGTATGATGGGAGTAAGGTATTCATGGTGTATGATGGGAGTAAGGTATTCATGGTGTATGAAGGGAGTAAGGTATTCATGGTGTATGATTTTTTCTCCCTTTCCCATCTGTTATCAGGAGCCCCCTCTCCCCTCCCCTCCTCCTGTAGCCTAGGCAGGGAACGGTCCTCGGCCAGGGGCAGCGTGCCACGACTCCCTCTGGAAGTGGGCACGCAATGGCTTCCATCCGCTCCATTTCTGAAAGCCGGTTTACACGGACCGCCCCTCTCCCTTTGGCAGAGGACAGTGCTCTGCATGACGGCATTAACTGCTGCCTCGGTTCCACTCTGGAAATGGCGGCTGCTTGCTTCTTGTACAGACAGCAACCGATACGGTATACGTAAATACCTTGTGCGGACGGTTTTATAGCTACGTGCATTATGTACACACACAAACAAGCACCGGCTTTTACTTACAAGGTTGTTTTTGAAGGTGGAAAACCAAGGGGGTTCTCAGCAATGCCAGAAGTGAGCTTCAGCGAGCAGCTGTCAGCGTTCATCAAGTAGCCTTCCAGAGAGATCTTATTTTCTTTACCAGGAACCATCTGCCTCTGAGGCTTTCCCTTCCTGTTTCTGGGACTTATTTCACATGCAAACGCGCCCAAGAGTTTGCCAGTGGAACCGGGCCTTCCCTTTAGGCGGTCTGAGGATTGGTCGGGAGGGAGATTGTAACCGTGCGTATTGGTGTGTGAGCAGCCTTCACCCGTCGGCATTAAAAGTGCCCGGTTGAAAGCAGAGTTCTGTTTGACCCCCAAGGAACAACTGCACTAGTGCGGCCCAACACATAAGAACATGCCATACTGGGTCAGACCAAGGGTCCATCAAGCCTAGCATCCTGTTTCCAACAGAGGCCAAACCAGGCCATAAGAACCTGGCAAGTACCAAAACACTAAGTCTATTCCATGTTACCGTTGCTAGTAATAGCGGTGGCTATTTTCTAAGTCAACTTAATTAATAGCAGGTAATGGACTTCTCCTCCAAGAACTTATCCAATCCTTTTTTAAACACAGCTACACTAACTGCACTAACCACATCCTCTGGCAACAAATTCCAGAGTTTAATTGTGCGTTGAGTGAAAAAGAACTTTCTCTGATTAGTCTTAAATGTGCCACATGCTAACTTCATGGAATGCCCCCTAGTCTTTCTATTATCTGAAAGAGTAAATAACCGATTCACATCTACCCGTTCTAGACCTCTCATGATTTTAAACACCTCTATCATATCCCCCCTCAGCCGTCTCTTCTCCAAGCTGAACAGCCCTAACCTCTTCAGCCTTTCCTCATAGGGGAGCTGTTCCATTCCCCTTTATCATTTTGGTCGCCCTTCTCTGTACCTTCTCCATCGCAATTATATCACAAAAGGAGACTGCGCCCTTCTCTGTCTCCGGTTCCTGACCCCCGCACTCCTGGGGGCCCTTCCTCTCTGGCCCTTGTTCACACACCCAGCCTAAAATCCCCATCTTTTCCAGGTTGCTATTAAGACTTAAACCTTGGCTCTCCTTCATGACAGCCTTGTGGGTTCTGTAACCCTGTTTGTTTGGCTGTGACGGAAGATGTTTCCCGAAGCCCTCCTCCTCTTTTGTCTCATCGCCGTGTCTTGAGTGTAAGCTCCATGGAGCAGGAACCGTCTCTGATGTGTACCTGGAGAGTGCTCTGCATGTTTATTTTTAAATTTATTTTATTTAGGAATTTTATGTACCGTCTTTCCAAATGAAGATCACAACGGTTTACGATATCAGCATTCGTATTCTTGGTCAACAATCACGTGGTGCGTGTTCACATTCTAGGTTAACACCACAATAACTATACGCTTTAGTTCATATTCATATATTTTTATTTATTATTTATATATATTATATTATATTATATATTATATATATATATATATTATATATTATTTATATTTATATTATATATATTATATTATATATTATATTATATATATATAATATATATATATATATTCATATCCTACCTAATAAACGAAGCTTGACCGACGTGCCGCAAATGCGCAGTAGAGAGCAGCTCTACTGCGCATGTGCGGGCGAGCACGTCAGTCTTAGGCAGCGTCAAAAAAAAACAAACCAACATGGCGGCGGTAGCGGCAGCGGGCGGCGGCGGCAGTAGCGGGCGGCGGTAGCGGTAGCAGCGGCGGCGGCGGCAGTAGCGGCAGCGGCGGTAGCGGTAGCGGGCGGTAGTGGCAGCGGGCGCGGCGGCAGCGGCGGTAGCAGTAGCGGCAGCGGGCGGGGGCGGTAGCGGGCGGTGGCGGTAGCGGGCGGCGGCAGCGGCCAGTAGCGAGGGAGGGAGGCGAGAGAGAGAGGGAGGGACGGACTGAGAGGGAGGGACGGAGGAAGTGGGAGGGACGGAGAGAGAGAGTGAGAGGGAGGGACGGAGTGAGAGGGAGGGACTGAGTGGGAGGGAGGGACTGAGTGAGGGACTGGGAGGGAGGGACTGAGTGAGGGGGAGGGACTGGGAGGGAGGGACTGAGTGAGAATAAGGGAGAGGTGAGAGTCAGGGATGTGAGTAAGTGGAAGGGGGAGAGGGAGAATGAGGGAGAGGTAAGAGACAGGGCCGCAGCGGCGAAGACGGGCGGCAGCAGTGAGGGAGGAGAGAGAGAGAGGGAGGGACTGAGTGAGAGGGGAGGAGAGAGTGGGAGTGTGAGAGGGGGAGGGAGTGGGACTGAGTGGGGGGGGACTGGGACTGAGTGGGGGGGGACTGGGACTGAGTTGGGGGGGGACTGAGTGAAGGGGAGTGGGAGGGAGTGGGACTGAGAGGGAGGGAGGGAGTGGGACTGAGAGAGAGGGAGGGAGAGGGATAGAGGAGGGAGGGAGTGAGTGAGACTGAGTGGGAGGGAGGGACTGAGTGGGAGGAGAGGGAGGGTGGGGAGGAGTGGGTGAGTGTGAGGGAGGGAGGTAGGGGGTGGTGAAGAGTGAGGGGAGAGAGAATGAGGGGGAGGTGAGAGACAGAGGGATGTAGCCCGTTTTAACGGGCTTAACGGCTTGTATATATATATTCCAGGAGATTGCAATAGTCAGGATCTAATCTAGTTCATATGGGTGCACTTTTAGGTCGATCTAACAGTAAAAAAAACCCAAAACAACAAAGATTCTAATTTAACTAACAAAACACGTCTAGTAGGATGATGGTGATGGGAGGCAGGGTCAGATAGGTACTTCAAGGGCTAAGAAGTGGCCCATACCCCCTCCCGCTGTTGTTGGCACTGCTACGATAGCACGGGCTCGCTCAGGGGCAGTGATGCAGGGACCCACATCCTAGATAGGCTTAATAACACTCGGGCCGATACAGTAAAGTCTGCGGGAGTCCACTCGCCGGTGCGCGCGATTCAGTATTTAAATTAGGTCCGGCAGTAGATCCGGGCAAAAGGAGGCGCCAGGGACACTAGCGCGTCCCTAGTGCCTCCTTTTTGACAGGAGCGGCAGCTGTCAGCGGGTTTGACAGCCGACGCTCAATTTTGCCGGCGTCGGTTCTCGAGCCCGCTGACAGCCAGGGGGCTCGGAAACCGGACACCAGCAAAATTGAGCGTCCGGTTTTCGGCCCGACAGCCGCGGGCGGAGTTCAAAATTTTTTTTTTAACTTTTTTTACTCTTCTGGACCTCCAACTTAATATCGGAGGTCCCGAAGTTTTGACACGTTTTGACACGTTACTCCCCATGCTTAAGCTGTATCCAAGTTTTTCTCTCCCCCTGTTCTATGTAAGACAACTTTGTCACTGTTTTATGGTTGCAATGTAAACCGGAGTGATAATTAACTCTGTTATTTGAACTTCGGTATAGAAAAGTTATAAATGAATAAATAATATCGCTATGATATTAAGTCGGAGGGTGCACAGAAAAGCAGTTTTTACTGCTTTTCTGTGCACTTTCCAGGTGCTGGAAGAAATGCTAATTTCTGAAAGTAAAATGTGCGGCTTGGCTGCACATTTTACTTTCTGTAATCCGCGTGCATACCTAACAGGGCCATCAACATGCATTTGAATAAGGGGTAAGGGAAAACGCACGCACTGTACTGTAGCGGCCTGACTATAATGTACTTTCATGGGTCCCGCTGGTTGCAGAGGGGGCTTCTGGGTGCTGTGCTCTCTGCCGCCCCCTGTGGGCAGGTGTTCCGGTAGCATAGTCACAGGGCCCTGGGAATTCTTGGCTGTGGAGATAAAGGGGCGCTGACAGTTATTTCCTGCCCTTCCAGAGGATATAGAGCAGGGGGGGTACCTGTCAGCGCAGCCGATTTCGGGAGTGGCTGTACAGAAAGCACTGCTGCTCAGCAACTCATCTCAAGTTAACTCCGCGCAAAGAGAAGCAAAAGTGCCCCCAGTTGTTCTGCTTGAATATACCAAATGAAAGGGAGGGAATTAATCCTGGATCCCTGGAGGGGGGGGGGGGGGGGGGCACACGTGCAGGCGAGACATGAAAGCCGGCTCCCCCATGGTATGGCGCCGATAGGAAAACCCGTCGTGGATCAGGTCTCCGGGCAGCGCCTTGGTTCAAGGGAGGCGCCCTTGCAGGCTTCTTATTGAACGACTTCAATTGCTCTTCACCATCGGAAGCAACCCGTCTAAGGCCAGGGATGCGTGGCGGCTAGAGCTCACAGGGGGGGGGGGGGCAGAGATGGTAAGCTCCGTGGAGCAGGGGGACACGTCCGGACATTTGTACAGCGCTCGAGAAGGCTCGCCCCGTGCTCTGCTCCTGTCCCTGGGGGGAACAGACGTGAAGGTTTTCCCATTAGAAAGGGAGGCTGCGTTAAAGCAGGCCGGCACCGTCGCGGGAGAGGGGCAAGGCTCGGTGACCGAGACCCAGGCAGGGCCCCGCTTTACCGAGCTTATTTCCCGTAGACGCGACATGGGAGCAAAGCCCGAGGAGGCATTCGCAGCAAGCAGTGCAAAGCGCAGGCCAGCTGGCCTCATGGCTAGGACCTGTTGGGGAGGCAGAAACTGGCTGGAAATGTAAACCTTTGGCGAGGGCGGGGCAGTCCTAGTGCTACAAGTTAAACCCCCTCCCCCCCTCGCCGGCTGACCTAAGGAAAGTGCGCCGAGGGACTTTACGGGGGGGGGGGGGGCATTTGTTCTCGGGGTGCAGAAGTGCAGGGTGCCGGAGAGCCTCCCTGAGCGGGGGGGCATTTGTTCTCGGGGTGCAGAAGTGCAGGGTGCCGGAGAGCCTCCCCCCTCCCTGAGCGGGGGGCTTAGTTGAACCCTGGGGAGAGAGAGGAGCTGGCAGCGCTCGCAAATCCTTGCAGGCGTTCTTAGTTTTTCGTGCACAAAAGCCTGGTTAAGGGGAGCGCGCGGCACGTGGTGGTCCCGGGGGGGGGGGGGGGGAGGATCTCCCAGGCCGGGGAAGCGTTCGCGGCCCTTTCCTCTGCCAGCAAACCCTGCTCTATTTATCACTCCCTTGACGTGTCGTTAGCAAATGGGAGCAGAGAGGGCTGATCTCTCCCTGAAAGGGTCATTCTCCGACTCTGCCTTGCCACTTGTTGCAAAAAAAAAAAAAAAGAAAGAAAGAAAGAAGCCCAGGGCTTCAGGCAAAAGCACAATAAAGCGAAATAGTTGCACGGCTGTCTTGTAAATATTATCCATACTTGGACGTGATCTTATCCGGGGCCACAAGCCGCCTTCATGGAGGAATAACGCCCGCAGATCGGGATCGGCTTTATTTATGTATCTTTTATTTTTTTATTTTGCCGTTCATACGGAGCGTCCCCCTTTTATGCGCTCTGATTTCGCGTGGGAGAGCGAGGGGCAGGGGGAAGCATGGTTGATAACACCAGCGTAGCCTCCAACTCTGCCTTGGTAAGCGCCTTGATCGCCTTTCGGAAGCGGTTTCTCCTCCGGCCCACCACCCCTCCGATTTCGGCGTTAAAAAATGTCCCTTTTCTCTCGCTCCGGCTTCCCTTGGATTATCCGCTCGCTGCAGCCCGGGCGAATCGCAGCAGCTCCGGGAAGGGAAATGCCCCAAACTTTTGTCTGTGTCCTTTCATTTATTTGCATTTATTTTATATTTATATATAATAAATACATATCTAATGCAAATAAAAGAAATGTAGATATGAATATAATTTTAATATTAAGCAGAGATGGTGGGCAGATGAAATTATAAAATCAGCGATCGGAAGAGCGATCGCGCGGCTTTGGGGACAGTCGGTTTCCGATTTTTATCCATTATTATTATTATTACTGCATGTTCTCCGACCAACTTTAATGCAAAAAAAGAAAATCTGGGTGATTGTTTTGCTTGTTGATATGTAAAGGTAATTCTATGCCTTTTCTTCTCCCCACCCCAGTCTTTTTTTTTGGCAGTTTGATTATTATTATATTTTTTTTATATTTTCTTGCTGGTGCCCCGCTCGCCATCGCTGGCGAGAGAAGGGGAGGTCCGGAGCCGGGCCGGGGCGAGGGGGGCAGCGGCCCCTGGCAAAGTGGCCAGCCAAGCGCCGATCTTCAGCTTCTGCCGGACGAAAGAGCCAGAGCCCTCGCTTTATGGGGAAAAACAACCTTTCAGCTGGGGGCGGAAAACTATATATATATATATTTTTTAAATTTCTTATTTTTGGAAGCGCTCTTACATCTCCGTCCTCCGACCCGGGGAATCTGTTCTCTAACTTCAGTAACTTGTTTAGCTTTTCTCAGCATTTGTGCGTTTTATTTTTTTATTTTTGTAAATGATTTGACTTGACGTGTTTCTGTTTCCGTCCCCTTTATCGGTGACTTTTTAAGCATTTTTTTTTTTTTTACATTCAAAGCATGCACTGCCTACAATTTTTTTAATTTTCCTTTAAAATGTCTCTTAAGTAGGCTACAAAAAAAAAAAAAATAATAAAATAAACAGCCCCGGAAAATATACCAAGCCAGCCATGCGCCTCTGGTTGCAGTGCAGATAATTCATTGCAACAGAAAGATGATTCTTTTCCCCTTTGCGCAGTTTAATTTTCTCTTGTCCTTCACTTTCTCTCCTTTTCAGTTCTTTCCTCTCGGATTGTGAATTCTTCTCCGTCTTCGTTTCTCTTCCACTTTCTTTCCCCTGGTCATGATTCTTTTGTTTTATTGTTAATTTCTGTCTGCTTTTGGGGGTTTTTTTTTCCCCTGCTTCCTTTCCATTCCCCCTTCCCCCGTGTTTTCCCCTCTCCCATTTTCCCGTCTTACTGTTTTTTTCTTTAACTTCTTTATTCCCCTTTATTAATCTCCTCTGCTTGTTTATGTGCTTTGTGCCTCCCACTTCTTTTCCGGCTTGTCTCTTATTTCTCCATGTTCTCTATTCTCCCCTGGCTATTCAAAGAGGAAATCAACCTTTTCTTTTCTCTTTCCCTAATATATTTTCTTTTCCTGTCCACTGTATTTTCTCTTCCCCCAGTTTTATGCCTTTCTCCGGTGTTTTCTCTCCTTCCCAATATTTTATCTTTCCCGTTTTCCCTTTTTGGAGCAATTTTGTTCTTCCTATATTTTTCTCTGTGTACCTCCCCTCCCCAAAATTTGTTCTCACTTCTACTTTCCTCCTGTATCTTCTCTGTCTTAACATATTTTCTGTTACTGTCACTACTCTTTCTCTGTTTCATCTCTATCATTTATCCCGTGTTTTCTGCCTCTTCCTTTTTCATTCTTTCACTTCTTTTCTCTTTTCCCCTTCTCTTCTTTCTCCTTCCTATCTTCTCCTTCCCTTGTGTTTTTTCTGGGTTTTTTTTACTCTTACTCCATATTTTTTCTGTTTGCATTTTTCCCCCATCTCTTTCCCTCACTTCTTACTGCACTGAAATAGCTAACACAGCTCCATCTTACTGTGCTTTCCTCATGTATTTTCTCTGTCTCCTTCCTGTATTTTCTCTCTTTTTTTACCAATATTTTCCCTTTTGTATTTCCCCTGTGTTTTTCTCACTTTCAGTCTCATCTTTGCCCCACACGTTCTCTTGTGTTCCCTTTGTATTTTTTTCTCACTCCACCCTCCTGTGTGTTTTCTCTTTTCCTCCTCTCTGTCCCCTGGCATTTCCTGTCTCTCTCTCCTGTTTTCAGCTTAGTTTCTTACAGGGAAACTGGGCCTTGCAGGATCACCACGTCTGCCGCCCACCCCCTTCCCTCTCCGAGTCTGTCCTCTTTCCTAACGGCTTTTGAGCAGCACATTTCTGTCACAGATAGTTGCGTTCCCTTCTGCTTCTGATCATGTCAAACCCTTCTTCTTTGCACCCCAGTTTTTTATAGGGAAACTGGCCAGTTGTGTTTCTTCTCTCAAACCCCCTTGTTTCCTCTTTTTCCTTCTGTCTCTCATTTCTGTTTTTCTGTTCTTTTGCCTTGCTATTTTCTCTTTCTCTCTCTCTGTAATATTCTTTCCCTCTGTATTTCCTCTATTTTCCCCCTGTATTTCCTCTCATCCCTATATTTCCTTTCTCTCTCCCTATTTCTTCTTTACCCTGTTTCTCCGTGCTCCTAATTTCTTTGTGATCTCTTTTTGTATTTCTCCTCCTCTGTCTCAGCACGTTCATGCCAGTCTGTAGCCCTGATGCCTTGCTTTTTCTCTTCTCTTCAGCAGGCCG
This sequence comes from Rhinatrema bivittatum, assembly GCF_901001135.1. Taxonomy (NCBI): domain Eukaryota; kingdom Metazoa; phylum Chordata; class Amphibia; order Gymnophiona; family Rhinatrematidae; genus Rhinatrema; species Rhinatrema bivittatum. The sequence goes on along the minus strand of NC_042615.1, from coordinate 811,586,130 downwards.
TCTTCTCCTCCTCCTCACTGCCCCTGCTAGTACCGGGTGGCTCCGGGGTGCAGCCTGGGGCAGGCATTGGAGTCTCAGCCGTGGGGGTCGGCTCGGGCCCGGGCTCGGGCATGAAACTGGAGGCCGTGATGGAAAACCTGCAGCGGCAGCAGGCAGCCCGCCTGGCCCTGGAGGAGAAACTGCGGCACGACAAAGAGAAGGAGCTGCGCTGCCTGGTGGAGTCGCGCATCCAGCAGCAGGCGCTGGCCATCCGCCACTACCAGGCGGCTGTGCGGGCAGCGGCCGGGGAGCCTGTGCAGTGTTCTCGACCGCCCCTCGTCCTGTCCCGGGAGCCCAAGGATCAGGAGGAGGAGGATGAGGAGGAAGAGGATGACGAGGAGGAGGAGGAGGACGAGGAGCCACCCCCGTCACCCTCGCTGCAGCAGGCCCCCGCCACCCGAGTGCTATCCGGCCAGTCCCAGGGTCCCTCCCCTGCCCCGCAGCCCGCACACCACGAGTGGACCTACGAGGAGCAGTTCAAGCAGGTAGGACCTGGGAAAACCGCCTCTGTCCTCTGAGGAGTGAAGGCAGCCAGAGCCTCACAGTGTGCCTCACAGTGTGCAGTCATGCATGTAATCTTACACATACACAGACACACTCTGAAATATATAGACCTACATGTGTGCAAACATGCAGTGTTAAAGTCACTTATTCATGTAAATATGCAGTCGGACACACAGTTACATAGATGCACAGATAAACGGCCTACACACATCCACACATAAACACACACACGCACACACATGCAGTCACTCATAGCCACATGCATGCACTATTCTACAGTTACACCTAGACATGCACAGACACATGCAAACACACACACAGTTCCAGGTACATGCACACAAATATTTGCATGCAAACGTACATTTTCTCTTGCACATGCATACAGTTACACACAAATATGCAACATGCATGCACGTACCTAGACATACACTCAGCAAACGGTATAATGCCACTTTCACACACAAACACACCCACGTGGAACACCATAAGAGGCTCTTTGATGAAGCTGAGTGATGTCCCAGAGTCCAAGTGTCAGAACATCTGGTGCTGGCTGGTCCTGCTGATCAGCCCCAGTATCTCTCTCAAGTAAATCTCTATGCACTACCACACACAAAGAATGGCTGCCCACGTGCACACACTGACGTACATACCTGCCTATACCCAAATACACCTGCCATTGCTCACACGCATACTGACACATTCCTGTGTAACCCTACATTCATAGATACACAGCTTGCCTTGCTGGTTGTACACAAATACACGTGCCATCGCTCACACACAGATTTACACACTCCTGTGTAATCCTACATACACACAGCTTGCCTTGCTGGTTATACACAAATACATGTGCTATCGCTCACACACAGATTTACACACTCCTGTGTAATCCTACATACACACAGCTCACCTTGCTGGTTATACACAAATACATGTGCCATCGCTCACACACAGATGTACACACTCCTGTGTAATCCTACATACACACAGCTCGCCTTATTGGTTATACACAAATACATGTGCCATTGCTCACACTCATACTGACACACTCCTGTGTAACCCTACATTCATAGATACACAGCTTGCCTTGCTGGATATACACAAATACATGTGCCATCGCTCACACACAGATTTACACACTCCTGTGTAATCCTACATACACACAGCTCGCCTTGCTGGTTATACACAAATACACGTGCCATCGCCCACACACAGATTTACACACTCCTGTGTAATCCTACATACACACAGCTCGCCTTGCTGGTTATACACAAATACATGTGCCATTGCTCACACGCATACTTACACACTCCTGTGTAACCCTACATTCATAGATACACAGCTTGCCTTGCTGGATATACACAAATACACGTGCCATCGCTCACACACAGATTTACACACTCCTGTGTAATCCTACATACACACAGCTCGCCTTGCTGGTTATACACAAATACATGTGCCATTGCTCACACACAGATTTACACACTCCTGTGTAATCCTACATACACACAGCTCGCCTTGCTGGTTATACACAAATACATGTGCCATCGCTCACACACAGATTTACACGCTCCTGTGTAATCCTACATACACACAGCTCGCCTTGCTGGTTATACACAAATACACGTGCCATCGCTCACACACAGATTTACACGCTCCTGTGTAATCCTACATACACACAGCTCGCCTTGCTGGTTATACACAAATACACGTGCCATCGCTCACACACAGATTTACACGCTCCTGTGTAATCCTACATACACACAGCTCGCCTTGCTGGTTATACACAAATACACGTGCCATCGCTCACACACAGATTTACACGCTCCTGTGTAATCCTACATACACACAGCTCGCCTTGCTGGTTATACACAAATACACGTGCCATCGCTCACACACAGATTTACACACTCCTGTGTAATCCTACATACACACAGCTCGCCTTGCTGGTTATACACAAATACACGTGCCATCGCTCACACACAGATTTACACGCTCCTGTGTAATCCTACATACACACAGCTCGCCTTGCTGGTTATACACAAATACACGTGCCATTGCTCACACACAGATTTACACACTCCTGTGTAATCCTACATACACACAGCTTGCCTTGCTGGTTATATTTAGCAGATGTTGCTGGTTCTGATTTTTGGCTGTGTATCTGCGTTGGGAAAGTTGACCTCATATTATCCTCAGCCTCCCCTCCTGCCCCCCCCCCCCATTCAATGTTTGGCACAGTGGCCCTGGTTTCTGGGGTTTGGTCATTGGTTGGTTTTGGAGCGGAACTGGTTTACTGACAGGTGCTGAGGCCGGTCAGGACTTTGCTGTCCACTGTACTGTACTTGTGCTTTTGCCTTCCATCCTAACAGCTGCCGTTGGGGAAGATGAGGTGGTTTTACGTGAGGTAGAAATTTCGTTTATTTATTTATTTATTTTTCATCTCTGCTGTCCGCTCTGCCTCTTCCCTTTCCCCCTGTTGCTTGTGTGAAGTTTACTCTGGAACCTGGGCTGAAATTCCCCCTGCTTCAGAAAAACCCAAACTGGCCTGTTACAAAATCCCCTCCCGGGGGCCGGAAGTTGTTGCTGTGGGTGCGGATTCTTTGCGCGTTGTCCGCAGGGCTGGGGTCTCACGTCTCTTTGACCGCGTGGGTGATTTGAATCTTTCGCGACCTCCAGCGTGCGTCTGTGTCTGCCTCTCCTCTCCGCAGGACTGATGGAGAGCTAAAGTGCCACCCGTCTATTGACCCAAGTGTACAGTAAGCAGCGATTGCACCACTACTGCTGACCGCTCGGCACTTCTGTAGCGCCACTCCAGGCGCGCAGCGCTGTCCAAACACATAGAAGAGACAGTTCCTGCTCCATAGAGCTTACAACCTAGTCAAGACAAAACAGGCAGGGCAAAAGAGTCTTGTGGAGTCAACAGTTATTAAAACTGAAAAAAAAACCCCATTCTGTGACCAGAAGAAACAGGGGCGAGGCAGGGGTGTGTTAAGATTTAAAGGCATCCCCAAAAAGGGGAGTGGGTTTGAATAAGGCCTGTTGCCTGTGGAAGTTCTTTCTGTTTATTCTGACTCCAGGAAAACCTTCCCTTCTTGCTTTAAACTTGCTAAGGGGTAGGAGTTCCCGTCTCATGTTGTGCGCTGGATGCTTACCGCCCTGTCCGTCCTCTCGCGAGGCGCTGCCCACGGCGGGCAGCACCGTAGAAGATGGTTTAAGCGGTCCCGGCGGTCGCAGCTGGGTGTTCGTCGCGACAGCGTCTGCCGAGCGCTGGCTCGTCCTTAACCTTGGGCGGGAAAGGTGCAGGAATAGCTGCGTCGCGCCCCCTCCCCCCCCCACTTCTCTTGCCGTGGGGGAGGGTTTTTCCATGCGTGCTGGCGGAACGAATTTGGGGGTGGGGGATGGGTGTCCCACTCCGATCAGGATGGCGAGAGGAGCCCTGACTTTTTTTTTTTTTTTAATTTCGGGCAGCAGGGGAGGGTGGAACTGGGGGTGGGGGGAGTGTCTGTCTTGGTACTGTAAGGAGGAGAGGAAAGCTGGTCGCATCCAAAGCATGAATTGTGGAAAGTGAGCGTAGGAATCCATATATACCCTTCTTGGATAGCAGGGGGTCACGCCGGTCACTTCCTGCTGCTCAGTTTGAGAGTTGCCTGGTTCGCCTGGGAGTTTCCATGGCAATTAGGGGCTGTCTGTCGGTTCTGTCGCGTTACCTGACGGGCTGATCCGGTCCTGGTTTTTGCTCTCCCGCCCCCCCATTATTGCATGAGGGGGCTCACAGTTCTGATTCTCCTAAGACGTGCAGGGCTGGATTCCCCATACTTAACAATGGGACAAAACCAGGACTGGATTAGCATATTTGGATGGGCCGGGGGGGGGGGGGGGGCAACGGGGCCAGCCAGCTGCTAACCCCGACGGGACCTGCTGTTCGCTGCAGCTCGAGGAGGGACTGGAGCCACAAGAGTGAACAACACTGAATTTTGATCCCATTTTGCTCCTGATGTGAAATCCTCCAGTGTGGGCCTGCAGTCGAGGGGATTTGGGGAGCGGCTCTGGTTTGGAGCCCTCAACGGGCAGCGTCTGCTGGGGTGGCTGGGATTTGCGGTTTTTTTGTTTTTTTTCTTGTTTTTTGAGAGGGGGGTGGGAGCGTTGCTCTCCCTGTCCAGTTCGCTTTGCTGTGACGTATGCTAGGAATGGAAGGAGGGTGTATTGTTATGTGTGTGTAAGCCAGGGTTTGGGGTGAGATGCAGCCCCCCCCTTAAACCTATCTTCCATTTTCACATTCCCTTATCAAAATAATTTTGCATCGTTTGTGAAATTGCATACTAGCCGAGGGCTTTTTACCTGGTTATTGGGGGCAGGGTGAATCACAGCTCTACATATAGGTATTTATATAACATCGACCTTATATCAATAGTAATCATTTAGGGGAGTCCTGCCGTTCGGTACAGTTTAATGCATCTGAGACGGGCATGCAGTCCCCGGGCCTGGGTGCTGGGAGAAGGACAATCATTATCCTTCTGACCCAGTTACAACTGGCAAAACTGAGGTAGGGGGAGAGCAAGCGACTCACCCGAGGTCTCACACACACAAGAGTCGGAGGCAGAGCTGGGATTTGAAGAGTTTTTCTTCTCTTGTTTTGCTTAACCCTGGATCCTCTTTCCCGCCATGGTACTGGCGGATCTTCAGTCATTCCCTCCATTGGCTGGAACGGTCGTCCTAGCTTTGGGGCCGAGACGGAGGAAGCCTGCTCGCTTTCGTTCTTCTGAGCTATTTTGGCATTTTGGGTTTCCCTGTGAGGGACTTTCCCTGTCCCTGCAGCCGTAAAGCAGAAATTACGGAGTTGGGTTTCTCGATTTTGCCACCTCCTACCAGAAGCAGGTCTAACTCTTGAATGCGGGGGAAGCTGCTGGCGGGCACTGCGGCCTTCGAGAGCTGTTCCGTTCACTTCCCTATGACCTGTTTTAGCGCCGTCACTCGGACTCATTTTTCAGGCTGACTCACGGTGTAGCTACAAACTTTTACCTCTGATTTTATCCAACCCACAAAACAAAAATAAAACAGAAAAGCAGGTGAGAACCAGAAAAAGTAACCAGGGGAATAAAAAGCTAAGCAGAGGATTCTGCAGCTGTTCCTACGTCTCCAGGATGAGATGATCCAGGGGTCTGTCTTACAGAAGAGAACGCTTGGGCTTCAGAGCTGGAGCAGCGTCTTTGACGTTTGGAAAACTCCTTTCTGTGTGTTCGCCCCCATTGTCACAAAATCCCAAGTGAAACCGGGGACGCCGCCGAGCGGATCTTCACCAGAACCCCCCCCCCCCCCCGCCCCTCCCGCAGGGGCCACACCGATACTCGTGAAGCCAGAGTACAGCACGGAGCGCTCAAGAGTGGATCTTCAGAACCCCCTGCAAGCAGGAATACAGCATGGACGGACGGAGGGAGAGAGGATCTGTGATGTCATGTGAAGGCTGCTCAGTTGGGCCTATTTTCCTGATGTCTTTATGGCACCCATTGTGGATCTGCCTGGGGAATATTTGACAGTCCTTTTTTTTTTCTGGTTTTCTCATAGATGAGACTCTGGGAGCAGAAGGCAGACCAGCAGTTATTAGAAAGCGGCTTCAGGGAGTGAAGGTTTGCGTGACGTGTGTGTGTGTGTGTACCAAAATTAATTCTTCTGCTTGGTGACCATCCTGGTCAGACGTTTCACACAGGTGGATGGAGAGACTGTGTTCGGCCCGCCTTTGGAAGGATTTTTCTTTCAGAGCCAGTGCGATCTTTTGTCCATTCCTGGGTTTTTTTTGTTGTTTTTTTAAGCTTGCATTCCAGTGCAGTGTGGGGAGTGGTAGGTCTCAGCATTTTCCATTTGCACTGGAGGGTCCACAGTGCATCGGGAAGGTAAGTCAGAGAGGTCAGGACCGGCCTGTAGCTTCCAGAAAGTGGGTCACGTGGCACCTAATGATTTCCGGGGGGGGGGGGGTTGATACAGAGGGGC